>NC_134646.1:64641163-64944193 GCF_030463565.1 Pelecanus crispus | reverse complement strand
CAAAAGAGGAAGGGCGAGCAAGTTAGCCACACCTGTTAAAGTTGTCAAATGGTAGAAGTGGAAGAAACCAACAGCACTACAAACACCTGTTTTTTTATAGTTTTCCATGCCACCTATAATTAAAAGCAATCCAGTATAGACCTTTTCCTGTAACTTCCTATTTTAATTATCTTTTCCTAAGGAATACTGTATTGTATCTTAGCATGTGATTATTGACCAAACTCCCAAACCAGACTTTTTGCTTATTTCTTAAGTATAGGTGTAAGGGTATGTGGAAGGAGACAGTGCCTGCTGCTTCAGGGTATCTGGACAGTGACCTTTTAAATGCAAAAGAGGATTATGAGAAAAAGAGGAATCCAAGAGCAAGAATATACAGAGACACAAACCTGACCAACAAATTATAAGGGAGGCAGTAAGGAGAACCGAACCTGGTCAGTGACACTAATTGGTAAGTGTATATGGAAAGTGGTAATATTTATTTCTGTAAGATTATCTGATCATGGACTTTGTTAAATGGGTTACTAAGGAAAAGGGGGAAGGCAGAAACAAAATATAGAGAGGCACAAACCTGACAGGAAAACATAAGAGGGACAAAGACCAGAAACAAACCTTGTCAGCCACACTAATTGATGGGTTATCCAAAAAATGCAGAGAAACCAGGACTTTGTAACTGATAAGGATGCAAAGGTGAAGGTCCTGAAGGTCCGTGTTGTTGCAGGGGTCAGTGGAACTGTGCAAACTGATGGGGGAACCTTCAGGGGCAGAACAAAGGGAGAATAGAAAGAGGTATAAAAGGGGTCAGTCAGGTGTAAAATGGGGCCAGTCAGCACACGTGTCTGACAGAGCCTGTGCCTGATCATTACAGTCTGTCCTATCTTCTTATTTATTTTTTTTTAACTATTTCTCTGTGTAATCTCACTGTCTGTGCTCTGTGTGTCAGTGCTGCAAGGACTAGGTGTCAGCTGCTAGGGGGAGTGGAGTGAGTGGATTTGGGGCCAGCTAGTGGAGTCAGACCAGGGGTGCAGACACCCCTGGCCTGTGGTGTCAGCTGCTGGAGTGAGTGGGGGTCCCTGTTCCAGCTATTGGGGTATATGGCTGCCAGCCACTGCCGCGGGAATGGTACGTATCCTGAAAAAAACAGCTACTGGTAGGGACTGGTGTGAGTGAGGTGAGGAAGGGATCAGTGCTGGTGGCTGGAGGGGACCATTCCTGGTCTGTGTGCCCTCCAAACAGGCTGTGAATGGGGTGTTCAGCTGTGTTCGCTAGCACACCTCAAGCAAGACCAGCCGGTGAGTAGGAGACCCTGGATCTAGGCCAGGGTATCAGGCAGGGAGAGGGCCCAGGCTGGTATTCAGGGAGACCTGAGAGTGCGGGGTGCTTTTGAAATGAGTGCGTGTGTGTTTGCCTGCAAGCACCAAGCCAGACCAGACAGCGAGTGGCAGAACTGTGGAGCAAGTAAGAAAGCCCAGGATCTGGTCAGGGGTGTTGGACTGACAAAGGGGTCATGCCAGTACTTGGCAGGTGGCTACTGGTCGTGAACCTAGCGAATGTCATGTGCATACACCTTCACCTGTACCAGCTGAAGAGGAGGAGAGGACTTGGCTGGCTGCGCTTGTGTTTTATGTGCATCCTGTTGAAGGCAGCACCTCGTCCGTGGCAGTCTGTGCAACTGCCCGTGTGGGTGTCCTCTGCGTGTGCCCCCGCGTGTGTGTGTGTGTGTGCAGCGTTGCTCCTGGTTGAACCTGCAAATGGGAAAGTGGCAGCAGCATCCCTCAGGCTGGGCAGAGACCGGGGGTCCCCAGGCACCAGGCTGGGCTGGACAGAGGGTTGTGGGCTGGAGCAGCTGAAGGTGGCTGCTGCTCCTGCCATCCCTTACCAATAGGCATTGTATTCATTCTTCTTCAAGGATTTCAGCACGATTCCAGTTTGACAGTTCTCTGTCGTACAAAAAATTCTGCTAAAACTTCATCTTCTTGTTCTCCTGCTTTCTCCCTACATGCATGTAATAAGTGATCAAAACTCATTTTGCTTTCTCATTGGGATTTCTATCCACTGTATATTCCTTCTTTTAATCTTAAATAAAAGCCATTTTGAACAAGAGAACATTTCTGCTGCTCTGTTGGGAAAACTAGTTTTTCAACAGGATCATTTATCAGATCTGATTCTGATTATTGACTGACAAAGTCTGAAAATGTTATAGAATATATTAAAAAAAAAAAAAGAAGAATTTGAGGAATCCACCTTTTTCACCTCTTCATTTTCATGTACCAGTTCTTGAATGCCCTGTCTGTACACTCCCTGTTTGTGTTTTAATGCTCTCTTTGGCTCTAGTATAGAGAAAGTCACATTGGTTTATAAGCACCTTTTTGAAGCAATAATGTGTAAATGGAACATAAAAATACACCACACTACAGGAAAGGATCAAGTGATACCATTCCAAATGAATTTACTGAAGGCTGTTTTCAGAAATTGGTATGTAACACAAAGCACTGAATTCCATGTTTAATCGTATTAAGATGCTCGCTGATTTTCAGACATTCTGAACATCTGCAGTCTAATTGAATTCAATTAAAGTTATTAATATATCCTCCAAACATTAAGATGCTATTTAAAAGCTAGAAGATACTATACTTAGCACTAAATTTGTCTCAGATACGCATTCTTCAAAGGGGCTCAGGGAATAAATGACAAAACCAGATCATCCTAAACAGCTGGGATACTGTGCATACATCTAATCTGTAAACTTTTTCAGGGACAAGATTAAATTCCCATATTTCTTTCCTTTCATGCACAATTTTTTTGTCTCCTCATTCTCCAAATCCACACATTTACAGAAGACAATGGTTATCCCTACTATTGCTATAAATGAGTGGCCTTAACATTTGCCAGTTTTCTGTAGTGCTTATTGCTTGCTCATGCCTGAATCTGTAGTATTTCTTTTTAAGGAAGACCAGATTCAGGCATCTACTGAGCAGGCAGGACTGTGTTGTGGTTCTCTTGGCCCACTCTGGAATCTAAGTCTGATTTTTTTGTTCCCAGACAATATAGACTTGGGCTCACACTCAATCTTCAGAAATAACTAGAGTCACCATGAGCTTTATCCTATAAGATCAGCTATGTCTTTCAAGGAGGACTTCTTGTCTTCTGTAATCATCCTTATAATGGAACATCATTTACTACTGGCACTAAAAGGCTAGAGACACTATGGTCTAAAAGACTAGAGACTAGGATGGTACTGCTGTTAAAAAGCACTAATTAAACTGTTAATCATAATGCTCATAATCTACCTGCCATACCTTTTAAAATATTAATCACCTTATCAGATTTATATTTTTTTCAATTGGAAGTGTTCGTTTTTTGTTTTCTTCCTGAAATTTAAATGTAAGTAGCAAAGTTCATTTCTGTCTAATTTCTTTGTTTGACTTTTCACAGCAACCTCAGCTTGTTTCAGATTATCTTACTAGTGTGATGTGCTTATATTTGAGTGTATGTGTATGTAAAGACACTCACACAGAAAAATCGAACCTAAAAATCTGTCATAACATCAGTAAAATATTCCTCCCCCTAACTTTAAAAATGTTTTAATTTATTATATTATTTTGTATATCACCATTAAAGTATGTTTTATTCCTTTTTTATGTGTGCTTTGAAATCGTGTGTTCTGGAGGTCTCGGATCACTTTTATGATACATGTATATTTAAGAAATATTACAGTCTTTTGAAATTTGAGGATTTTTTTACCTGCACTGCTGAGGTTTTTCCTTTTATTGTAAGTCAAATGGCCTGAAACCAACTTTTAATTTTAGTAGATTTTCCAATGCATAGTACCATTAAGCACATAACAAAGTACTGTTTATATTCAGTCTAGAAGTATTCATAATTGTTAAAGAACCAAAAGAAACTGTAGGTCTAAAATGCACTAACTTGGCATTTGAGAAGCTCCAATTAACTGTTTAAATAATCATTTGGTGTTCATTATAATTTTTATCATATTTTTCCATCTGTTCTTAGGGTATGTCTTACATTCTTCAGGGGACTGAGGCATAGAAATCACTAAACTGGCACTAACTTAAGCCAGTTAATCAACATGGTGAAATGCCACCCTGAAGTTTATAAGGCTTGGCTGCAGCATGTCATGAATGTGGCTAGGTTGTTTGCCAAATCATTTAGGTATCTTTGCACTATGTACTGAAAACAGCAGTAGACCGACCCAACACAGGTATATTGGCTAACCTCATCATAAGATGCTGCTGTGCTTGCCACAGCAGCTGGTACTAATATATGTGTATGTGATTGCCTTGGGGGAGATGAAAGGATGGGTAATAAACTGAATACATTGTACCTACCCCTAAAATGTCAATGTGGGATGCTTTCTGTGTATCTGTATTCCAGCATTAATTTATGCCAAACCGTTGCCCTTATGTAGATTTCGGTGTGAACATCCTCTGCATCCCCTTAGCTATATGTATATCTATGTGTACATCTGTTAACATCTACAGTTGCACTGACTGAAGTGTTAGGATATTGGGATGATCTTTTTCTAGGACAGCAGTAACTACAACACATAGCACAATATATGTGGGATAAGTTATTCCCTTAATGTTGTTCTTCTTTCTCCCTCTCTCCACATCTTTGTCTGCAGATTAAAAATGTAAGGCTGCAAGTAATCCTTGACAAAAGAAAAAAAAAAAAATTGTTTACAGCAATATATAGCAAACTAAGCTCAGCAGGCAGAATTCATTAATTTTTTATGTGCTTTCTGTTAAAAAAGGAATTAATGAATTTACTTGGAGCTCTGACCTGAAGCTCTCTAGCTCTCTTATTGCCTCCAAACCTCAAAGCTATTACGTGTAAATTTTACAACAACCATGGTGTCCCTCAGAGATGTGCAGCTCCAAAAATAGGCATTTTATAAAGAATAAAAGACTATCCACTTACAGTAGTTTTGGATCATAAAAATAAATGCTTAGAAACAGAGAACAGTAACACAAGAAAAAAAAACCTGAAGAATTTCCAGGGGTAGGGGCAGAATAAAAAAAGAACAGGCTAGTTTAAAGGACATTTTTGCCTACTTTGCTGTGCTCAACAGAGAGTGAATGCCTTCTACAACAAAATAGGCACATTGGATTAATCCATATGTCAATGAAAGAATGAACTGATTCAGACTAGGAGCTTTGAAGTTAGGTGCCCTGCTGTCATTGAAATGCGCACTTTCAATTTTCAGACTATATGTTATTAGTTTAATGTAATGCTTCCTCATTACCTGCACAGATGATGGCAGTAGGCAAAGTAACTTACTTTTCCCTTTAAATAAAATTTGCAAAAAAAGTAAGGTAATAACAGGAGAGGGACATCCTAGTACTATATGTGCTGTGCTATGTGCAGACTAAGTCAGGCTACATTAATATCAGGATTCTGAAACACAGTAATATTCTTAGTTTGTAATGTGCATTTGCCAAATGGAGTATAAACTTACTACTCAATTTAACAAAACACTAAAGGAGCTTGCTACAGCATCAGGCTAATTATTATTTAAAATTATTTTGTTGCTCCTTGTTCAGCACTAACATTATTCATGGTGAATTATTTGATTTTTATGTGATATGCATGGAATTGCATGGGGATTCCAGCACAATTTAGCATTCACTTTTGTTCATAATTTTAGCAGAGAGACTTTTTAAAAAATAATGTTACTTCACATAATATTCTTCCTTACATGCTGTAAGATCCTATTCATTCTGTAACTACAAGGGTAGTTTTCATCATCTTGCTGCAAGGAAATATATTCAGGCTGACAATTTTTCACATCTTCTAGTCACTTATGTGCACTAACCACTGCACTCTAGGGTAACTTTTTTTCTGGCTCACTCTCTTCTACTGGAGTTGTTTCAATTAGAATAAAATGTTTATTGAGCCAGAGTAAGCTAGAATATCAGCCTGAACCCATGTCATCTACATGCCACCTGTACTGATTCTTGGAATTTTCATTATCTGTTCATTGTAGTTTATTTTCTTTCTTTCAGCCTTTACAGTATATACACATCAAGGTCTGTGACTGATCCAAGGCCCAGTGGCATGAGAACAGTCTTTCTAGTGACTTTAATGGACTTTGCAGAACATCTTTATTGAATATGACTATCATTGTTCCTAAGATACTTTGTTCTTGTCAGTCTGGGAAGTATTATGGGCCTACATAGGAGAAATCCTGGCAAGGAGGGATATGATAAAAATAAGACTTCTTCCTCTACGGCAGAATGTTTCTTAAGTGTTCTATAGAATATTGCTTGGGTTGTTTAAAACCATCCATTAATCTAGTCAAATTCATTATTATCAGCAATATTCATAGCGAACTCTGCTCTTTTTGCCCCATTCAGAAGTGAAAGTTTAGTTTAGATAAAAAAAAAAGTTAATCATCATTATTCTCCTATTGTAACACATACTGATTAACACACCAGGGATATTGCTATAACTAATAGATGTCAATAACAAGTAGTTATCAAGGCACTAAATCTATGCATATCTTTTAATGGATTATTATTTTTGTAGAGTGAACACATCAATGACCCTAAGACAAGGATGTGCATGTCACTACATTGCACTAATAAAAAGTTAGTTATGTTTCAAAGAAAACCACAGTTCAAAGGCTGTTGAAGAAAAATGGAGAGTTGTTAACAACTGTTAACAAGTGCAAAATGAGAGCAGAGGCTTTAAAAGTGCAGGTGTAGGAATACAAGGGAGGCCCTGGGGCTATCAATAGCAATTACCAGTGGTCAGCAGCTGGTGATTGAAGTGATACAAAAACTGGTAGGTAACTGAAGCTGATCATAGGGTTAACAAAAAGAAAAAAGAACCAATTCAACATAGAAAAAATTCAACATACACAGTAAAAATTAGGCAGAGCAGATTCATTCACTATATTGTTAATGTAATGAATAAAGAACAAGCAAGTTGGCAGTGTTAGAAAATACACAAAAATAGACCCAGCAGAGTAAAGAGAATTTAACACCTCCCTTCAACAACATATTCATCCTGCTGAAGTTCTGGGATCAGGGATGCTGATCACTTGTTGATATTCTCCTGGACCCTTTTTCCTGGGCAATGTCAGGGTCCTGAGGACCCTGCCTGCCCTGAGTGTCCCTGCCCAGCCCCCCAGGGCTCCCCCCACCCTGCCCAGGGACCAGGCCCCATTTCACCCCCTTTCAGTAAACTCTTGGCTCTGTACAAAAGGTGTGTTTCCTTGGCCCACGTAAGTTGCACAACATTTTCAGTCTGGTGCCCCCATCACCAGGCTTTGCTGCAGCTTGGCTGCCGCACGCCAGGTGCTGTATACATCCTGATGCAAACCACCATCAGTTTGTGGTGGCTCGTTAATGACCAATGTCTCTACTGCTTCCTGCCTTTATCTAAAACTGTAATATCTATAGCGAGAAAGATTTTGAATAGGATCAAGAAAATATATTGTTTCACCTTTTCCTACTACCAGCCAATGGAACTGGTATGCTAGAAAGAGCATATGCAAAATCTCCTGGTCTATGTTTTGGTAAATGAAACAGATCAGGACTTTTCTTTATTTCTGGCTCTGAGAGCAAGTCCTACAACAGAACTCCTATTTTGAAGGTTAAACACATTGCCCCTCCCAAATCCAGACGAACAAACAAAAAAGGACAGACTGACCACATCTGTTTTACCGGCTGAGAATCGACTCTGCCCTGTTCCATCCCCTGAACTTTAGCTGAGCATTGTTTAAGGAGAGAATATTAGTAGGCAGAGACGAAAACAAGCTTGAGAGTATGCTGACAGTTAAATAGTACGGATTAACATATGCCATAGCTCAAGTCTTGCCCTGGCCCTGTCTAAATTATTAGTACAGGTGCACCTATGAAGCCCTAGAAAAATTTGTAACTGATAGCTATGATCCCTTCTGGCATTCATCCTGTGGTGCAGTCCTCCTCTTTTCAGTTAATTTCTTACCAGTAGCTAAGAAACTTATCATGATTTTTAGCAAAAAAAAGGCACATAACAACAACAAAATAGCCACAAATTGGAAAGGGCACATAAGCCATGCTCCACTATGTTCATACACTGCATGAGATCAGGCAAAAGAAAATTAAGGCAAAAGGAGAGAACAGAACAGTGTTGCAGTAAGGAAGGGTAAGAGATTTCCCAAAGAGGTTGCTTTTAATGATCACATTGAAAGAAGGTACTCTATGTAAAAATGATGTTCAGACTTTTCCTATTGTAGACAACAGAGTTCACAACAGAGAACAAGCTTATATTGATTTTTTGTCTCTTAACTATTTTTTTATCTATTAAAATGCATTGGAAATAGATTAACTGCATTTGTTCAATATTTATTGTTATTTCATCTGCCTTAAAATCTGAAATGTAAGAAATTTATCGATTATGCTAAAAGGTCTAATTTTAGCACAGCTTCTACATTCTTTGCTGCTGAAACGCAGCTGTTTAACTCTGTCAATATTCTCTAGTGAGTTACAACAGATATCCATAAATCATAGAGTTATAGTGCATCCCTCAAAACTTTATGAAATATGGAGATCAGAGAAAAAATAATCATGCAAAACTTTGTGTTGTCAACCAGATCCTCTGCTACATTATTTTAGAAAACGCAACAAAAATTTAGCTTCTTGGTATCCATATCAGGGAAACAGACTGTCTGCTTGTAGAGAAGATGTTTACTTCCAGTCCATATCACCCTTGTTTATTCCGCTGTTCAGACCACATAACAATACCTAGAATCCTCCTGAAGTGTACAATCCAGTGAAAAATAATTTTGCTGTTCCTGCTATTGGGGAGACTTACTCTGCTATTGCGGAGACTTAGTTGTTATTCTTCTTTCCTGGTTGCATGTGGAACACCAAGGGTTCATCGGTGTTACTTCCTAAGTGGTGTCTCCCTCTGATATCATCAACTTAATGATGGACATGAACCAACAATGTGTGCACACAACCCGCAAAACCAACTGTATCCTGGGCTGCATCAAAAGCAGCGTGGCCAGCAGGTCAAGGGAGGTGATTCTGCCTCTCTACTCCGCTCTGTTGAGACCCCATCTGGAGTACTGCGTCCAGCTCTGGAGCCCTCAGTACAAGAAAGATATGGACTTGTTGGAGCTGATCCAGAGGAGGGCCACAAAAATGATCAGAAGGATGGAACACCTCTCTATGAGGAAAGGCTGAGCGAGTTGGGGTTGTTCAGCCTGGAGAAGAGAAGGCTCTGGGGAGACCTTATTGCAGCCTTTCAATACTTAAAGAGGGCTTATAAGTGTCGTGGTTTAGCCCCAGCCAGCAACTAAGCACCACGCAGCCGCTCGCTCACTCCCCCTACCCTGATGGGATGGGGGAGAGAATTGGAGGAGTAAGAGTGAGAAACACTCCTGGGTTGAGATAAGAACAGTTTAATAATTGAAATAAAGTAAAAGAGTAATGATAATAATAACAGTATAATAATAATAGTAATAATAATATACAAAGCAAGCGATGCACAATGCAATTGCTCACCACCTGCCGACCGATACCCAGACAGTTCCCGAGCAGCGATCGCTGCTCCCTGGCCACCCCGCCCAGTTTATATACTGAGCATGACGTCATATGGTATGGAATAGCCCTTTGGCCAGTTTGGATCAACTCTTCTGGCTGTGCCCCCTCCCAGTTTCTTGTGCACCTGGCAGAGCATGGGAAGCTGAAAAAGTCCTTGACTGGCATAAGCAGTACTCAGCAACAACTAAAACATCAGTGTGTTATCAACATTCTTCTTCTAAATCCAAAACACAGCACTATGCCTGCTGCTAGGAAGAAAATTAACTCTATCCCAGCCAAAACCAGGACAATAAGAAAGATGGGGACAAACTTTTCAGTTCTTAAGTTAAGGCTTATAAGAAAGATTGGGCCTGTTGTGATAGGGTAATGGTTTTAAACTAAAGAAGGGTAGATTCAGACTAGGTATAAGGAAGAAATGTTTTACAGTGAGGGTGGTGAAACACTGGAACAGGTTGCCCAGAGAGGTGGTAGATGCCTCATCCCTGGAAATATTCAAAGTCAGGTTGGCTGGGGCTCTGAGCCACCTGATCTAGTTGAAGATGTCCCTGCTTATTGCAGGGGGGTTGGACTAGATGACCTTTAAAGGTCCCTTCCAACCCAAACTTTCTATGATTCTATAGTAAATAGATAGAATCATAGAATCATAGACTCATGGAATCTTTTAGGTTGGAAAAGACTTTTAAGATCATCCAGTCCAACCATTAACCTTACACTACCAAGTCCACCACTAAAACGATTAAGGGTAGAGCAGCAGTTTCATGCTTCCTGGCTTGGTGGCTGGATTATTTATAATAGAATCATAGAATCATAGAATGCTTTGGGTTGGAAGGGACCTTGAGAGATCATCGAGCCCAATCCCCCTGCAGTAAGCAGGGATTGAACCTGTGAACTTGGCATTATTAGCACCATGCTCTAACCAACTGAGCTAACCCGGCTGAAAGTGAAAACTAGGAATCATTAAGGTTGGAAAGGACCTCTAAGTTCATCAGTGCCACCATCAACCCAACACTGCCATGCCCACTAAACCATGTCCCCAAGTGCCCCGTCTACCCGTTTTTTGAACTCTTCCAGGGATGGTGACTCCACCACCTCTCTGGGCAGCCTCTTCCAATGCTTGACTACCCTTTCCGTGAAGTAATTTCTCCTAATATCTTAATATCCAATCTAAACCTCCCCTGACGGAGCTTGAGGCCATCTCCTCTCACCCTGTCGCTAACTACCTGGGAGAAGAGACCTACACCCACCTCCCTACAACCTCCTTTCAGGTAGTTGTAGAGAGCGATAAGGTCTCCCCTCAGCCTCTTCTTCTTCAGGCTAAACGATCCCAGTTCCCTCAGCTACTCCTCATCATACTTGTTCTCCAGACCCTTCACCAGCTTCCTTGCCCTTCTCTGGACATGCTGCAGCAACTCAATGTCCTTCCTGTACTGAGGGGCCCAAAACTGGACACAGATCACTTGTCCATTTTAAATGTGGAAAATTTAACTTTGCTTATCTGAACAATGTTCTCTCTACTACAACCTCTCAGAAGAGTACTCTGATAGGTAGCTTTTGTTGTGTTTGGGAATCTCTCTCCCTTAGTCTTTCTTGTTGAAGTGATTCCAGTGTAGATAAGCATGAAGTAAATGACAGACTAAGTATAATTTCTTTTTTATTTGTTATTAGGGTAGTAATCTGAGGGTTGTAAGAACTTCTCAGACTAAGATAATGAATATTTAAATACTTGAAGTGGAAAATCAGCACGTCTACCTATCCAACATTTGGGATACATCGGGCTTTCCTCCATGCTCTTTCAAGTTGCTCTACAAGACAACTGTAAGAAAATCTACTGCTCTGCTGTTTGTGACACTGTCAAACATACACTATCCTTCTGTGTTGTAGTGTACTTATTGCACTTAAATTGATGGGATGAAGAACAATAAGATATGATTGTTCTGAATTACATCACGTCACTTTTTGAAATTTCAGTGCATTTAGCCAGATTTTGTTTTTCTTTAGCCCTCACAAGTAGCCTGTGAATTCTGAATTCCAGTATTCTTTCTTTACACAATACAAAAGAATAAAATAAGAACCAGTACAAAAGCAAGTACTAAGCAGAGCTTTAGGAGTAAGTCTTCCTGAAAATCTTTACTGATAAAAGTGTAACAAGGCATAAAGCAGCTGCTAGGATTGTCCTTGTAGGAGGCATAACAAATTATTTCAAGAAAATGTCATTGGGGAAAACCCTTTCAGGTTCATAGAAAGTGATAATTTTCACAACATGTCATAGAAAATGGCTTTAAAACATTGCGTGGACAAAGCTTAATATGTAACACAATTAAAATAATTACATTTATATAAATCTGGAATATGTTAATGCTATTCAATCATACTGGACTATTTAATGTCAGCATACTTTGTGAAGGTAAAATGCATTGTATCACTTGAGACTCAAAAAAGTTTAACTGGAATCACTTGACAATTTAGTTCTTGAATGAACACAAAAAACAGGGGAAGTAGCGTGAAATCTCACTCACCATATTTGTTAGAGTTCTTTCACTATGGCCACTGTGGGATCGTGTCGGGGAAAAAAAAAAAAGCAACAAGTTGGGATTTTCATGATTCCAGAGTTCATTTATATGTTTTGCCGGTGTGAAATGTCTTAACATTATGACATGTGCATTCACTCCTGTCACAATTGTCTTTCTCACCTGAAAATAAAGCATATTTCATGATAGTGTTATTCTGTAATATTACTGTAATGATTTGCTATAATAAAGTGAGTAGTGCATGTAGAGAATGGTGTATGTTCTTAATTTCCCCCCCCCCCCCCCCAGAAGATGGCTGCAGTGACCAATCTTATTTCACTTCCTAAAGCTTCTAGAAAAAGATTTTCTGCTAATATACTGGGTAAGTCTGTTATACAGGCAAATACTTGAATTGTATCTACTGGTACAATACATAGGCAACATCTTGAATATTCACATTTCTTTATGAAAATCAGGTGATCACAGTTTTCAAGTTTGTCATACTTAATTTATAGGATTATTTATTATTATAAAAAAGCATGCTCTCACTTTTTGAAGACCTGTATTAACTAGTCACAATTACTAACAAGTGTACTCTAAAAATGTTTTCATATAGTCATGTATAACACGACAACACCTAGACATCCTCCATAGACCTCTGACTGTTAGCAGGCATTGTGACTCCTGAATATTTTATTTTCATGATCCACAGTGTCTTTTGTAAATTTTCTTTGATTTAAGTAAAATGATTCATAAATCAAATAATATTGGTCCATGAATATTTTAAAATGTTTAGGCTTATAATTCTATTAATAGCATCACTGACACTTAGTTCTTGGTTTGATGCAAATAGATTATTCTCATAGAGACAATTTTTCTATAGCTGCAGGTGGGTATTCCATACTTCTGCTGTTCTGTTTCTAAATCACCATCCCAAAATGAGGCATAGCCAAGGCAGGTAGTATCCCATGGTGGAACTAAAGAACTTTCAGTAAAGGTGCAAGTCCATGCCAAGCAATTTCTTAATTGCTGGGCAGCAGCTTCTGATTAGCATTCTAACATACGCTACAGTTTCTATATTTTACTATGCAAGCACAATATGGTTTGTAGGAAAATAAAAAAATAGTCCTTTCGAAGCTGATTTTCAATTTTCCTTCTTTGGAGAGCTGTCACAAATCTGCAGGTGCCTCAATTTTCTAGTCAGATGTGTTCCCGGAATACCAACAGTTTCATTAGAATTCCTGAAAGAAGGGATCACTCTAGGGATCTTTATGGGTACCCCAGAAAAAAACATAGAAAATATAAACAAACCATATTCAGAATATTTTCAGACTGTGTATCCTTAATCTTATCTTAGAAGGAAACAGCCATTGAGAGCTGTTTTTTCTAAATATCTATAAAATGTTATATGGCAAAGCATTGAGATTTTGTAGGGGGAAGAAAAAAAAAAAGGATCTGGAAGGTGAGAGGAACATTATTTTCTTCCTAGAACAAAACATCATTTCCTATCCATCTATCTGTCAGTCCCTCCTTCATAGATAGTGTACAAGTTAAAAATATTGAGGACAATCAGAGAACTGTAGTTGTGACATCTATCCCTTGGTTTGTTGTTAGATCCTGTTATTTTTTTCTGCCAGTTGTGTTCTCAGGTCTTACAAAACTATGATGCAACTGCCATGTCTAACCATGCTAACTACTGAGTCACAATCTTACATGTCTTCAAAAGCTGAGCACAGAGATACAGAGTGAGAAGTTTAAGTCCAATGCTAAGAAAATAAGGAGGTAAATGCATAAAGGAAGGTTATGCTGGCTAAATATAGTTTAAACCAGGCAAAGGCAGTGCCCCTTGACTGCCAGTATTGTCAAGGAAAACCCTTCAGTAGAGAAACTGCAAGATGTAATTCTGCTTATCAGGTCTGGCAAAGTGTGAAAGTAAACAGATGTGAGTTTGACCTTTCTGTTGTAATTAGAGAAGACATTGCATTTTTATTGCATGTCTCCAGGGTTAGGAATATTTGCATAGGAGTGTCTGAATGTCTGGGGTCAGAGTTATTTTACAGGTTGGCAGCTGCATCACTTTGAAAGTCAGAAAACGATTAACGTGATTAACTAGCTATACAAAGTATTTGAACTGAAGCACAGCTTTTCAAATACAGTGATTCAATAGTAAGCCCCAATGTTCTGTATTTTTGGTGTTTTTCATGTGTGTGTGTTCAGCAGTCTTTAAGCTTGTAATTTTTATGAGATTCACTCTTTTCCTTTAAACATCTTTTTTCCCCCTTTAACGTATTTCTAAATAATGTGACTGACATACTGCAGCATGACTGTTAGAATTGTCATGGCATGTAGTTTGTCACTATATTCCTTATAGTTTATAGTCTTAATCCAGAGCAGCTTAATCTAGTCACAGATTTCATAAATTCATCAGTACTTGTGGTTCATTAAATCAGCCTATTCAAGAGAACATCCTTCAGCTATAGGAAGTCATCTCTTAAGCTACGCTGCTTTGTTCATCTTGCAATGGTGCAAGATGAACATTGCAACAAGCTATTCACTGATGTCATTTCTCTAGTGAATAGGATAAAGGTTTTAAGACTCAGAATCTATGTTTTCTATTTCTTGCTTTGCCATTAACTTGCTATATTATTTTACAAAGCTTTCTTAACTCTCTGTATCTTCTATTCTTTTTGTCTTTCCTGTTTAGACTGTAGGCTCTTAAGTACAAAGGCCTTACCAGAACAAAGTCTTAATCTCCAGGCATTTTTTTTTTTTCCAATATAGAAATAATGC
Organism: Pelecanus crispus; assembly: GCF_030463565.1. NCBI lineage: Eukaryota > Metazoa > Chordata > Aves > Pelecaniformes > Pelecanidae > Pelecanus > Pelecanus crispus. Next base: position 64,929,342 of record NC_134646.1, on the reverse strand, counting down.
CATTCCGTAACATCAGTTCTGAATGTTAGCCGACTGAAATTTGTGAGAGTTTTTATTTCAATGTACGTGACCATGCTCAATGGAATGATTGTGCTCTTCCATAAAATAAAATACCGAAAACGCATCTGGAAGTTATATAGCTGTCTACTGCAAACACTTACTGACAGAATTGTGGGAGATTTCTTATTTTTCACCATTTTACCAGTAAGTATGAGATGCATGACCTCTTTACAGCGAAGGGTGTGATGCAGGAAAAGGCTTTAAGTGTCTAAAAGTTAGGTGATGTAATAGATTTTCTGTAGTGGATCTCAAAAAGAAATAAAAATGCAGTGTTGGTTTTCTAGGTTCCTTTAAAACATTTGTTGTGGAAGGTAAGGTACTGTAAAAAATTAAAGAATTTGGTGGGCTGAATGGGAAGTTTCTCATAGCTCACTCACAGAATGTTAAGCATATCTGTAAAATCTGATCTCCCTCTGATCCTTCACTGGAGTGTGAGTACTCAAAGCAGGATGGCAAATGCATTTGGGATCTAAATTCTAGAATTTGCGCAAAGAATGAAAGACTGATCATTACAAATGGTTATTACATATCAGATAGTCACTGCATACTACAACTACCATCCTATGCAAGGAGGCAACAAAAGATGGATAGAAACATGCAGCCTGGAGAGTAAAGTTACATCTACATCAGAATTTTAGTTCAGCTCTTGCATTTTTGAGGCAAAGCTGAGCTTCTTTACCTACTGCACTTTGGTTCACATTGTGGAACAGTCTCAGAGGGCACAAACTGAATTCCTTTTAGTTATACATTAATTTCTTTTAGATAACACTAATGATAGGCTCTTGGAGCTCACCTAACACTCCAGCTGCTAGCTGACATTCAGTCCTTAGTACTATATCACAGAGCACCACTCCTAAGCATGGATTTCCTGAATGCACATCATCAGCACCATCTGTTTAATACTACTGCACTACTTGATAATGCAAATGTAGTCGCAGGCACCCTCAAGATAGGAAAGATATGGACTTGAATCTTCAGACTGATTCTCTAAATTCAGCTCTTTCACTTCTTATTCTGTGATGATGTACCCATCACCACTGTTTTAAAAATGAACTACATTATCTTTGAGATCTCGACACCCTGTGCTCAGCATACTCTGATTGTATCTGTGGAATGTGTCCTTTTAGGAGAGACATACTGTTCTGCCTTTTTCTGAGCTCCAGAAGAGTTTAACTATGAACTGCACAACTCTTAGGCAGCACCTGAGTTCTGAACATGCATGGAAGCAGAGTTGCAGGTCCTAGAGAAACATTCACAATGAAAGGAAAATCAGCACCTGAGTGTGGCAGCAAAAGAGAGCAAGTTATTTGGCTTCACTTTGCAGTAGAACATGTTTCAGGATGAACAGCTACTCTTTGATACACAAGGTCATATTTCCTACCTTTCTCATTTCCTTTTTCCCCAGCATCTCTGGCTAAAGTACTAGGTATACAGAACTTTTCTCTCATTCTTTCATCATTTGTTCCACACAATTTCTCATTATTTTAAATACCACTTCACCCACAACTTTATCTAAAAGGTTATTTTAGCTGCGAAAATACCCACCACACATAATTTTCTTCTTCTGATTTCTCTCCCTTACTCCCCATTACATGTTTTTTCCTCTTCTTCCCACTCCTTTGTTGTTTACCTGCTTCTTTGTTCCTTCTGCTTTTCTACTCCATTGTGTTACATTTCGTGTGTGGGCAACAAAGTAAAATGACAAAATTTCTGATCTCCAAAAAGCCACTTTCACTTTCCCACCTCCACACAGAATAGCAAAATCCAAATCAGCACAACAACAAAAAGACAACCTGCCTGTACATCGTATCATCGCAATCTGACCCACTTTGAACTTCATGTAGGTGACTGAACTCCTCCAGCTACTGCAAGTATAAGATGTCAATAACCTTAGGGACAGCTTTAAAGATCATAAATTGGAGGATGAATTCATCAATTGATGAATACATCATTGAGCTCAACTAGGAAGGGATACATATGTCAGGTATTTGCCCCTACCTCACCCATTACTGATGGGTAAAGAAAGAAAAATGACTTGAAAAGAGCCAACAACTCCGATGCACTGAACAGTCCATAGTAAACATTAATCAACTTTTTCTTACTATGGTCAGGATCCTAAGATCAGTTAACCAGAGAAAGAGCTTAAATCCTAAAGATGCCCACTCACCCTGTGCCCCCCCCCCCAAAAAAAGATATGTGGCTGAAGAGGGAAAAAAGAGACCTATCTTTCTTCCCCATGGTCAGAGTGCCACAGAAAGTATGAAGAATCCCCTAAAAAATGTAAGTGGCTGACCTTCTCTCATCTGCTTTCAGTTGTCATTTACAAGTAGATTATAACCCCCACAGCTTTAATCATCACAGACACAACAGCACATTCATATTTGCCTCTAAATATGCTCCATTGCTGTGTAATCAGCACACAAGTGCAAAGTGCAACTATTATAAATGAGTTAGTGAGTTCTTCCTTTGTCTCATTTATTCTCTCTAACCACTTCTAATTCTTGGCAAAAATACATGTTTCAATATGCTTATTTAAGACTCCTTTCCAAAAGGCCCTTCTGTTCTTTTTAGCTAGGACCAGACTGACATGCAAGAAGGAAAAACATGACACCACCTTCTCCGCCAACAATTCAAATGGGAGCCAAAAGGTATCTTGCATTAGCACTTAAAGGAGAGATATCTATTTAAAACTGGTGAAAATGATGAAAGTGTTATTTTATTCCAGTTCATCTTCATAAGGGCCCTGTTTCTTAAAGATCCATGCTGATTTCTGCACTGTAAAAGTCTCTCTACCTACTCTACTACACCATGTGTCTAATCTTCTTCAACTTAGTATACTATCCAGGATAACATCCATTACTGAATATGCTGTGTTCAAAACCTTATTGTGGGCAAAAAGGTAATACACTTCATGTATAAAGCCGAAAACTTATTTTTATTCTAAGTGAAATCTTACTAGTCTAATTCAAGAAGTGCTTCTAGTCTAGCTTTGTTACAGAAAAAGAAAAAAAAAAGGAAAATAAAGAAAATACTACTATACAGAAAAAGTGTCAATCAGAATAATACAATTAAAATTAAAATGCACACGTTTCCTAGTTTCTACTCTTTTTCCTGGTATAATGCTTACCCTTCCACTGCCCCTCAAGATGCTAATATTAATGTTTTTTGTCTGATGGGAGCAATACAGCGAGTTGTCAATATCCTAAGTTGTTTGACAGAACTATGATGTTGGGTGGCTTCTTTTTCTCCTTTTCCTTTTCCTTTTCCTTTTCCTTTTCCTTTTCCTTTTCCTTTTCCTTTTCCTTTTCCTTTTCCTTTTCCTTTTCCTTTTCCTTTTCCTTTTCCTTTTCCTTTTCCGGTTGTTTTTTTTTTGTTTTTTTTTTTCTTTTCACTTTTTGAAGCAGACAAAGGATTCATTACAGTTCAGTTGCATTTCCAAGGAGGAAGATTTATGCTGTGCCTTTTTTTCTGGCATAGTTAAGTTCCCTTCATTGTTCAGAAAATGAGTACTAGTATATTCTGGAGTCAACCTTCACAATGTGTCCCTGTTCCCAGCTGTCTACCTGCTCACCGGTGTGGGACAAGGTGTTTGTTTTTGTCTTTTGGCTATCTACAATATAGGTAGAAAATTCAGAGACTTATGGTAGTTTTTTAAACTCACATAGCTCCTCTTGTTAACATACACCAAAGAATATAATCACTTTACTCCAAAAGTACACTATGCTGTGAATACCATAAATTTAGAGGCCCTTCCAGGCCAGAAGATAGATCTAAATCTTCTTGTTCCCAGATTTCTCAGTGGAGACTTTGTGGATGCAGAAGACATTAAAAGCAAAGAAAGTAGTTTTCGAGTAAGCATTGTTGTATGAGAGGGAAAAAAAAGAAAATACACATACAACAAAGAAAATGTCACATATTGTTCCTCAAATCACAGGAACAGAGGCTGGACTGTCTTCACTCTCACCCAAATAGAGGAGGAAAGACAGCATATAATTATGAAAGAGGGAGAGAACAAGACAGCGTGCTGATATGTCTAGGTCAGAGGCAATGACATTGAGGGCACATCCACATTGCAGGGATTAAGTCCCTAGGTTGACACCACTCTAAGTAAAATTCACCCTAAGCTCTGAACAACTTGATGTAACTTCAAAGTTAGATTCAGCTTTGAAGCTGGTCCTGCCCTGAGTAAGGGTTCCCAACTCCAAACTAAATTATTCTATATCCCATCAAACCCAACTTATTTTATGATTCTGTGAAGATAAAACACCCTGCTGGGATAATTTTGGACCCCATTTGGTAGATGTACGGTGCCACACTTTGATGTGTTCAATGTATTCAGCACAGGTTGTAGTTGCTTAAAGGTCTGTCCACGCACACTGTGGACACATCCATTCACTTGTCCAAATGTAGCAACCCTCTCTTTTTATTCCAAACTGCATCTCTTCATACCTGTATCAAGCTGTTTATCCATGTCTCTTCTTTTTATTCTAGGCTTATGTTGGTTTAGTTAAATGCTGATTTCTTGGTAAAATGGTAGTTTCTAGACTATTTACCTTAGTGATGAATCATATATCCTTCACAGTTGTCCTGGTTTCGGCTGGAATAGAGTTTGCTGTACATGTTAAAGACTGGTGTTGGTTTTTGCAGTTTGCTGTGCTCTGCAGTGATTAGTGATGTTTTGCCTGGGAGATTTGTTATTCAAACACTGACCTTGAGCATTATTTGGTATCTGGGGTTTGTACTGAATAATAACTTTTCAGTATCTTGAACATCCTTGGGTAGTTAAGATACATCTATTGCTATTTCTTGGGAATACTGTTTCGGTTTTGATGAAGGTTAGTAAGCAATTTAAGAATATCATCCAGAGGTCTACCCCAAGGCTGGAGAGTTATGAGTGGCAGGGTGTGTGGGATCGTATGCACAAGTACCTAGGGCAGTGGGGACTTCCAGTGTTTTGGAACTTCACCCCTGAACAAGTGCAGAATCCTGAAGAACTAGTAAAGTATTTGGAAAAAGTATGTTGTCACCCTGGCAACTCCAGAGAGACACAAATCATTGCAACATGCTGGGGACTGGCCCATGCCTATCGAGCCGTGGTCAACACTATTCAGTACCCTCAAGGGAAAGCGAAGGTCTCTGGATCTGATGACAAGACAACAAGCACTGTGGCCACTCCAACCCCCACTACAGGCCCTGCGACTACTCCAACACCCACCACAGGCACTGCAGCCATTCCAACCCCAGTGACAGGCACTGTGGCCACTCCAACACCCACCACAGGCACTGCAGCCATTCCAACCCCAGTGACAGGCACTGCGGCTAAACCAGAGAACCAACCCATGCCAGTATCAGTTGCCACTATACAGAAGAAAAAATACACAAGAAAATCAGTTCGTTTAGTAAGGGATGAAGATGAACCAGGGCCATCACGAGAACCAGAGGAGGAAGAACCCATAAATGAGATGGTAACCACCTGATCCCTATCCCTGAATGAGCTGCAAGATATGTGAAAAGATTTCAGTCGTCATCCAGGCGAGCACATCATCACCTGGCTGCTCCGATGCTGGGATAACAGGGCCGGTAGCCTGGATTTAGAAGGTAAGGAAGCCAAGCAGCTGGGATCCCTTTCCAGGGAAGGGGGCATTGACAAAGCAATTGGAAAAGGGGCAAACACGCTCAGCCTCTGGAGGCGACTTCTGTCAAGCGTGAAGGAAAGGTGTCCCTTCAAGGAGGATGTTATATACCGCCCAGGCAAATGGACCACCGTAGAGAAAGGTATCCAGTACCTGAGGGAATTAGGCATGCTGGAGGTGATTTATAGTGACCTGAATGATGAGCGGTTACCCAAAGATCCAGATGAAGTCAGGTGCACACGATCCATGTGGTGGAAGGTGGTACAGAGTGCACCAGCATCATATGCCAACTTGTTGGCAATACTGGCCTGGAAAGATGATGAGGCACCAGTGGTGGATGAAGTGACTAGACGACTCTGGGAATATGAAGAAAGTATCTCTTCCTCCCTACGGGCCTGTGTTTCGGCTGTGGAAAAACTGTCCTGAGAGTTCCAACAACTCAGAGAGGATCTGTTCTACTCCCCACCTGTACAGACCAGTATCTCAGCCATTAGGAGTCAACGTCCTTATGCTCAAGAGAGAGGATATAGAGGATACACACCACGGGGCACCCTGTGGTTTTACCTGCGTGATTATGGAGAGGACATGAGAAAGTGGGATGGAAAACCCACCTCAACCTTAGAGGCACGGGTGCGTGAGTTGCAAGGAAAAACTATTAGAAAAGGCGGTTCTCCCAGGAAAATTGCAGCTCCAGTTTCCAGTGAGCAGCTCCCGAGACAGAGTAAGAGGGCTAATTTTACTTCTGACCTTGATCAGGGGACTTTTGATTCACATTTACAGGAAGTGAACAGCGAATACTGTGACCAGTGTTAGAGGGGCCCTGCCTCCAGCCAGGTGGAGGAAAGGGACAGCCGGGTTTACTGGACTGTGTGGATTCGATGGCCTGGAACGTCAGACCCACAGGAGTATAAGGCTCTAGTGGACACTGGTGCACAGTGCACGCTAATGCCATCAAACTATAGAGGGGCAGAACCCATTTGTATTTCTGGAGTGACGGGGGATCCCAACAGCTAACTGTACTGGAAGCTGAAGTGAGCCTAACTGGGAATGAGTTGCAACAGCACCCCATTGTGACTGGCCCAGACGCTCCGTGCATCCTTGGCATAGACTACCTCAGGAGAGGGTATTTCAAGGACCCAAAAGGGTACCGGTGGGCTTTTGGTATAGCTGCCTTGGAGACGGAGGAAATTAAACAGCTGTCCACCTTGCCCCGTCTCTCAGAGGACCCTTCGATTGTAGGGTTGCTGAAGGTTGAGGAACAACAGGTGCCGATCGCTACCACAACAGTGCGCTGGTGGCAGTATCGCACCAACCGAGACTCCCTGATTCCCATCCATAACCTGATTCATTTACTGGAGAGCCAAGAAGTGATCAGCAAGACTCGCTCACCCTTTAAAAGTCCCAAATGGCCAGTGCAAAAGTCTAATGGGGAGTGGAGACTAACAGTGGACTATCGTGGCCTGAACGAAGTTACACCGCCGCTGAGTGCTGCTGTGCCAGACATGCTAGAACTTCAATATGAACTGGAGTCAAAGGCAGCCAAATGGTATGCCACAACTGACATTGCTAATGCATTTTTCTCCATCCCTTTGGCAGCAGAGTGCAGGCCCCAGTTTGCTTTTGCTTGGAGGGGTGTTCGACCCGGAAGAAGAATGATTTCAAATGGGGCCCTGAGCAACAACAAGCCTTTGAACAAATTAAACGTGAGATAGTTCATGCAGTAGCCCTTGGGCCAGTCCGGGCAGGGCAGGATATTAAAAATGTGCTCCACACCTCAGCCGGGGAGAATGGCCCTACCTGGAGCCTCTGGCAGAAAGCACCAGGGGAGACTCGAGGTCGACCCCTAGGGTTTTGGAGTCGAGGATACAGAGGATCCGAAGCCCGCTATACTCCAACTGAGAAAGAGATATTGGCAGCATATGAAGGGGTTCAAGCTGCTTCGGAAGTGGTTGGTACTGAAGCACAGCTCCTGCTGGCACCCCGACTGCCGGTGTTGGGCTGGATGTTCAAAGGGAGGGTCCCCTCTACACATCATGCAACTGATGCTACATGGAGTAAGTGGGTTGCATTGATCACACAACGGGCTCGAATAGGAAACCCCAGTCGCCCAGGAATCTTGGAAGTGATCATGGACTGGCCAGAAGGCAAAAACTTCAGAATATCACTAGAGGAGGAGGTGACACGTGCTGAAGAGGCCCCACTGTATAATAAATTGCCAGAAAATGAGAAGCAATATGCCCTGTTCACTGCTGGGTCCTGTCGTCTTGTGGGAAAGCATCGGAGGTGGAAAGCTGCTGTATGGAGTCCTAAACGACAAGTCACAGAAACTGCTGAAGGAGAAGGGGAGTCGAGTCAGTTTGCAGAGGTGAAAGCCATCCAGCTGGCTTTAGCTATTGCTGAACGAGAAAAGTGGCCAGTCCTTTATCTCTATACTGACTCATGGATGGTGGCAAATGCCCTGTGGGGGTGGTTGCAGCAATGGAAGCAGAGCAACTGGCAGCACAGAGGCAAACCAATCTGGGCTGCCGCATTGTGGCAAGATATTGCTGCCCGGGTAGAGAACCTGGTTGTAAAAGTTCGTCATGTAGATGCTCACGTACCCAAGAGTTGGGCCACTGAAGAACATCAAAACAACCAGCAAGTAGATCAGGCTGCTAAGATTGAAGTGGCTCAGGCGGATCTGGACTGGCAACATAAGGGTGAATTATTTATAGCTCGGTGGGCCTATGACACCTCAGGCCATCAAGGAAGAAATGCAACATATAGATGGGCTCGTGATCAAGGGGTGGATTTAACTATGGACAGTATTGCACAGGTTATTCATGAATGTGAAACATGCGCTGCAATCAAGCAAGCCAAGTGATTCAAGCCCTTCTGGTATAGTGAACGATGGCTAAAATATAAATGTGGGGAGGCCTGGCAGATTGATTATATCACACTCCCACAAACCCGTCAAGGCAAGCGCTGTGTGCTCACCATGGTGGAAGCAACCACCAGATGGCTGGAAACATATCCCGTGCCTCATGCCACTGCCCAGAACACCATCCTGGGCCTTAAAAAGCAAGTCCTGTGGTGACATGGCACCCCAGAAAGAACTGAGTCAGACAATGGGACTCGTTTCTGAAACAACCTCATAGACACCTGGGCCAAAGAGCATGGCATTGAGTGGGTATACTCTGGGAAAATCGAGTGATACAATGGACTGTTAAAGACTACCCTGAGAGCAATGGGTGGTGGGACATTCAAACATTGGGATACACATTTAGCAAAAGCCACCTGGTTAGTCAACACCAGGGGATCTGCCCAATCAAAACTGCGTACTGCAGAAGGAGATAAAGTCCCTGTAGTGCACATAAAAAATATGCTGGGGAAGACAGTCTGGGTTACTTCCCCCTCTGGCAAAGGCAAACCCATTCGTGGGATTGCTTTTGCTCAAGGACCTGGGTGCACTTGGTGGGTGATACGAAAGGATCTCAGTTTTCTCACTCTCACTCCTCCGATTCTCTCCCCCATCCCACTGGGGCAGAGGGAGTGAGTGAGCGGCTGCTTAGTGCTTGATGCTTAGTTGCTGGCTGGGGCTAAACCACAACAACAGTTTAGTAGAATCTGTGTATCTGTCTTGACAGATGATTGAATTATTTTTTTTTAGATAGGGCAGCCTAGTCCTGCTTCACCTACAGACTTTAGTATGCAAGATTTGTAAACAGATGTGAAAGTAAATGTCAGAACAGCATCCACACTCAGTTGTAGAAAAACATTTATAAATTCTTCCAGAATTACAGAGAGAAAAAAAAAAAAAACCACAACCCACCTCGGGTTTAAAACTCCTCAGTAATAAAGATCTTCAAAGAACACCAAAGGTACCTATAAACACAAAGAGAAATTTCTCTGGAAAGACAGGATCACAAAAAAGACATACCTAATATATAATTAAATAGAGGGTACCAGGGAGGGATCCTTTTCCAAAGATCATTATTGCAACATAGCTGCCATATGCATGGCTTGTATCACAACAGAAGAATTACAGGGTGTGCTTACATCATCTAGTGGAGCATAAGACAGGAAGCAGCAGGCAGCAAATGAACTAACTCCAGAATCACAGCCACATACCTCTGTCAAACTTATTTCCATACCCAAACTAATAAACCTACCCAAGAAATAATATTAATTAAGTCAAGTGCTTCACTACACTGATAATTATTCTGTGGCTACATGCATGACACTATGCTTTATCAGATTCCGGACATATTAGTTAATTGTAGTCTAGATCATGTACATTTAACAGAGTACAGCACTATGTTCAGTGGAAATGCATGCATACGTATGGAGTCTTACCCAGGGCTCCTTATTGTCTGTTCAAAATAGCACTACTGAATTTAAACTCTTTTGTTTTGTTTAAGACAACCTTTTTCTAATTCTTGATTTCAGTCTGTTAATAGGATGATATCCAAAGTATTAGGGACCACGGATGCACATAGTCACTTATATTCGTCTTATCTCCTGCTGCCTCATTTTTATTCTCAGGCCTAAAACCTGTTAAAAACTCAGGATTCAGATAACCATTTTATACAAAAGAGGAATAAGGTAGAAACTACCAGCTATCTCTAAGCCCTCCCAATAATGGGAAGAGATTTTTTTAGGAATAGCATTCTAAACATTAGGAAAAAGCAGTATTTTGTCATTGTTCCCATGGACACCTGCAATGTATAAAAACTACTAATTTGATTTCCAGCTCTTCTAGCTCCTGTACTAGGTAAGTCATGTTCTACCTAGGCTGGAATGTTCTTAGCTTCAGCATTCTTGACAGATTTCTAGTTGTAGTTGAAGAAATTAAATGAGACTTCGGGTTTCAGCCCCATAAAAGGGAAAAGAGATAGAGGGGAAGGTCTCCTTCTGAGAGTGATGGATAGATTATTTCCAAAAAGAGCTATTCTGGAGAAAAAAGGGGAGTACACAGAGGCAATTGTAGCAGTTGACATTGAAGTAGTCAGTCCTGCTCAAGGACTTTGGTAAAAAGATCTTCCCTGGCATGTAATTCCCACAAAAAAAAGTGGTCAAGCTTAGGAAGAACTATCTGTATTTATATCAGCAGTGTTTCTGAATCCCTCCCTATTTTCTTAGTATTGCATTTCATAAGACATAAAGACTATCTATGACAAAGTCAATCTTTTTTCATACAGCCCAGCTTACCATCATTCCAAATCAGACAAGATAAATATTGCACTTTAGTGCATTATAATTATTTACATTTATTTATATATTTAGTACATTATATTCTTACTATTTGTTCAGCTTTCTCTTCAGGTTTCTATTGTCTAATCATGGACATTAAATCTCCAAGTCTTCGGCTGTGCATTGGTCTGCTAAATCAAAGTTTTAGTATTTGTTTAACTTTGTATTTGAAAGAAGTTATTATTGAGAAGGAACAATTATTTCAATAAAATCAGAGACACTCTAAGTATAATAAAATGGCCTTACATAAAATTATTGTGCAAATAATGAAAACTAGACTTCTATTTCATTGACTCCTTACTCATAAATTAATGAAAACTTTTTATGGTAAAGACTATTTTATTGCAATAGTTCAGCCTCTCATTCTCATAACAGAATTGTAAGACTTGTAAATCCCAAATATTTTGCTGCTGTTTGCCCAGAAAAATTCTGTGCTTTTCAAAGCATCCCAAAATTTCCTTAACTTTTTCTCTTATCCACTGCTGAGGTTTTTATCTCTTCTTGTCTTATCTATTGCACTAAATAAAGAAAACAGAGACCATTTGAAGTAGGCCTGACTGAGCAGTAGGTACAGGCATGTGCCTCACAATCAACAATTACTCTTTATCTGTGTGATATATCATTACCCTGGTTCCTTCTTCAAGCTGAATGTTCAGTAATAAGCTTCCTTTTAATAAGCAGAGAAGTAGGGTGCACTTGAATCTCTCAGAATGACAGAAGAAATCATACTTCAGGTATGCTAACAAAGGTCTTAACTGCTTTTTTGGTTTTTAATTGACAAATATAAGTCAGAACTTATAATGCTTCTTGTACCAGGAAGAATTCCAGATATTTCCAGTGCAGTGGTTTGGAAAGTTTAGTGGTTATCAACTATGCTTTAGAATACAAGAAGAAAATACCTTTTTCCTTTAACTCAAGGGCATACTGCATGTAAGCTTGTGTCTTATCAAGAGCCCAAACTAACTACAATAATTTGCTGTATCTTGTCAAACAGTTGATGCGATACAGCAATATGTGATTGATGATAAGCTATATTTCCATTACAATAGCCCTTATATTTCTCTAACAATACAAAATGGTTAAAAGTAATCAACTGTATCAGCCAAAACAATCAAAATGGGATGTGCTAGTGAGGAATAATCTGCTCACTCTAATCAGTAATGCCATCTAGCTGTCTTTTTGTAATATACTTAGGACTGTTCATAAACCCCTACACACATACACACACCTTTATTTATATCTTTGCCTCCACCCTCTTAAACACAACCTTCCTATCTTTAAAGGTAAACATAACGAGATGATTTGCCAATTTTTCCCTCATATTAACTTAAAATTGAGAAATTTTGATATGAAGTACTACTTAAAACACATATCTGTGACCATCTAGCAACTTGCAGCAATATTCAGTTAGACTTTGACATATATGGGACCATATCTTTAATCTATTAGTTTGCCTTACTGTTGCGAGGATATAGTGAATGGTTTTCTGGTTTGTTTGGTTTGGGTTTTTTTTTTTTGTCTTTTTGTATTCAGGGCTTCAGGTCTGTTGTGGCTATTTCCTAAGTTTGGGCACATTTTGCAAAACAGTAAACTCAAGGTCTTACACCATCCTCTTTAAAAAAAATACTAGAGAAAGTGTAAGTATCCTTTTTCAAGACAGTTACCAGAGTGAAGGCAATATTGCAAAGTTCACTAAGCAATGCATGCACCACCAATTCTTTTTGCCAAAACATTTTTTTGAATAGTGGTGGGTAGTTTACAGGTATTTTAATCCTCCCATGAATACAAACATTAAAGCTTTCAACACACATGAGTTATTCTCTCTGAAAAAAAAAAAAAAAAAAAAGAAAAAATGATACAGAAAAAGAATGTGGCATTCAAGCTAAAAGACATTGCTGGTACATCAGAAGTACAATGGGCTAATAGTAGTGGGAATAAGCAGTTGAGCTTTACTGAGGAACAGACTGAGTAAAATGCTAGTTGTACTTATGAAGACAAATAACGTCAGGTTCATAAATCACAATAACAAAACAATGTCCTTATATTCAGAATACAGTGACATTGTTAATTAAAAGAAGAAGACAAAGAAACAAAAAGCTGAAGATCTCAGTTTGCATGTGTCAATTAAAAATTTAATTCCATTGAATACTTTGGGCTTTGATTAATTAGCCCACACCAATTAATATGCAAAAGCATACTTTTCAAAAACTTCTATTTACATGAAGGTTTTTAATGAGTTGACAGTCAAACAGAATGTAAAAATGAAGAAATTAAAATTAAAAGAGTGAATATAAACATTGATGAAAAAACATTTATAATCAAAAGATTGCACATTTCCAAAAAACTAATTTCCATTCACAAAATTTACAGTTTAGAATTACCATCTTTTCCTCTCCATTGACTTTATACAACATGCTCTCCCACATGCAGGTATTACCAATATGATTTTTATTACATTAATTCATTAGTCTGACACAGACATCACAGACATTCCAAATTAACGTATTCTCAATCAATGTGTTCCAGTCTGCTGAAAACTGCTTTGGTCTTTTCAGCTTTCTATTTTATATGCTTAGAATGAAAACAAGTGTGGTACCAAGTACAGTCTACATCTGTTGACTGAAACGTATCTTTGATATAGTATGAATCTATATTTGCTACATTGCAAGCTGATAAATGCTGAAAACCTTTAAGTAAATTGCATAACAAAGTAATTTATGAACACTTCTTGCAATATTTGTGGCAAAAAAATGTTTTCTTTGGCAGCTAGAAATTACATTCTCTGCACTTATATTGGCATATTAAATTGTCTAAATGGCTATAGATGCATGCAGTTTAATCACATAGCTTTTTTAATTTTGGCATTCATTAGTACATGAAACTTGCAATTTCGAAATGGTTCTAACATTTCTTCATGGATTCTCTCCTTTCTTTGCTGGTTTTATCAAATTGTTTCCACATTACAATGACTAAGCAGCCCAGTTTTCTTGTTGGAAAGTGAAAAAATGCAAAGCAAAAGTGAACATTTTTTCTTGTCTTCATTTTTATGAAGTGCAGTGTCATCAAACTTAAACTGTTCATGCTAATTTTTTGGTTTAATTTTCACATAGGTATGTAATATGCAAACAGGACAAAGAAATACACATTGAATCTTTTTTCTCAAGTACACCTACAAAAAACATCATTCAAGTCCAGTCTTTAGAAGTTGGGTAGTCTAAATAGCCATATGCTCTGTGAAACAAGGGAACAAAGTTTTGACTACCTGTGTTGCAGTTAGTCTAGAGTTAATAAGAAAAAAAAACAATTTGACATGTGTATGCATAACTCATGTCTGTATTTTGCCCTATATCCTGTAGGGAGACCTCCTATAGGGAGTTTTGTGATCCTCCCTGTACTCTGCATTGTCATATGTCCACGTTTCACCTCAAAATTTCCTTTTCCTCCACTGTTTCAGCTCCCACTATTGTCCCACAGGGACTAGTAAGAACTAGAGTGGTGGCTGGTATCAAGCCACAAAAGTTTTGAGATGAAAGTGCCATTTTAAGACATAGACTTACGGAACTTAGGTTTCAGGTCCTCAGTTTGGATAGATTTCTAAGACCCATGTAACAGAATCTAGTAGAAGCTGAGCCTTGCCCTCAAATTTTAAGCAAGCCAGAGACTTTTCTGCATAGATATAAACCATTTCAAAAGTTTTAGGGATTGAGCATTGGTTAAGTTATAAGTATTGCATTAACAATCAGGAAGAATAGATTTTTTTTTCCACCCATGAAAATCAGCCAGCTTTCATTTGAATACTTAAAGATTTTGGCATTTAACAGTAAACATCTATAATACAGGATTTACTGTGTTTGATTATTAACTATATTAAAGCCCTTCTTGATTTTGGAAGTGTCAATATGTGTTAAAGTAGATGTACAAGACAGTTTACACACATTTTACTTCAGCAGTGCATTACATTTTGTCAGGAACGTATATCTGAGGGCTGAAAAACATCTCTAAAGGTAAAAACTGCACATTACAGTTGCTGTATATGAAAGGTAAGTTCCTAATTAATCCTTTATTTAAAAAATAAACATACATCCATAGTTTACCTTTAGTCAGAGGGCAGCAGAAAAAAAAAGACTAATTTTAGCTATTTCACCCAGTTTGAGTTTCGAAAGGATAGTGGTGTCAATGAATAGAGTTTATAAATATGAATTGAAGTCCCTTAACTTATGCTGCTGGCCTCTGCCCTTTCTGAATTCTTTAAAGATTTTCCAAAGTCTCAATTTAATCAGAATACAAATTACTTCGTTCACCATGTCAGTTGTCCGTTAGTATCAGTGAATATGGTTCAACTGTCTTTCTAGCTTTCATGACCAGTAGAGACATTTATAAAGGAAGTGTAGTTACATGTTTAAAACATAATGCAGCAATATAATAACAAAAGGAATGTTGTAAGGCTACAAGCTCTGACACTTTACTTAAAATCTTCAATCTGAATTTCCTTCATTCTGAGGCTTCCATGAAAGCAACACCCACTTGTCTTGCTGGTGAAATGTCTTTTTAATTTCTTTCTTTAAAAAAAGAAAAAAATAGAATTTGAAAGAAAACAAATTGCAAATACCATTTCTAGTGTGCTACCTGTGATTTTACTGTTACCCCTAAAAACTTTTAAACCTTTGTAGAATTTAACATCTTTTCCCTAATTCACAGAATCAGAGTTGCTCATGTTGGAAGGGACCTTAGGAGACCATCTAGTCCAGCTCCCCTGCTAAAGTAAGGTCATCTAGAGCAGGTTGCCCAGGACCATCTTCAGATCGCTTTTCAATATCTCTAAGGTGGAGACTCACAGCCTCCCTGGGAAATCTGTTCCAGTGTTCAACCAAGCTCTCAGTAAAACAGTTTTTTCTTCTGTTTAAATGCATTTTGGTTTGTGGACATTGTCTCTTATTTTGTTATTGGATACCACTGAAAAGTCTGGCTCCGTATTCTTTGCTTCCTGCTTCTCTTTGTACTTGTTCTTAAAAATGCATATTAGATTAAAACCTATAGATCAAAGTAGTTTCTGAGACCAGTAACACTTCATACAGTAGATACTATAAAACCTCATTACATATATATGTTTTCACTTCATTGCATATCTGTGGTCTCAAGCTTAAATTTAGATTTAGAATATGATTTTACCCATAGTCTTTTATAAAGGGCTTTACAGTGTTTAGCCAGCATCACAAAAACATTTCAAAGAGCAGATTTAAATGAATGTTAGCTGTCTAGGTGTTTTTTAAATTCTCTTGGATACCTACTACATTATTTAGTCATCTAAACAACTTCGATGTCCGTATATACATCGCTTTTGTAAAAAGCAAAATTCCCAGTTCCATCTTTCAAGCTCTTGGGATGTCTCTGTTTCCTGAGAGGAGATTAAGACAGATTAAAAAAGAGAGAGATAACTAACTGACAAAAATTCCTAGATTAAGAAAGCCAATTAAATGATTTATTTATATTACTGAGCTTCTGGCCCCTAAGACATTGTCCATTGCAATCTTCATTTTATTTTATTCTTCTCTACACCTTGTGTATCAAACCTCAGATCTTCTAAAAAGCTCAGAAACTTAAAATACCAAGAATTTTAATGTGACAGGCTCCTAAGATTGAGTTACTCAAAGTGTATTAGTAATTACTTACGTATTATAGGGAAACTATTCCTGAAAATTTTAAGTTTCTGTTGCAAAACTTTTGCTTCATAATCCCAACTCTTCAAGCTTTGAGTTTCTTTTCATTCTTCCTTATTTAGAGGCTTGTATTTGTTTGGAAATGAAAGTAGTTTGACAAAGAACACAGTAGCCCTTTGCCCTTTGTGTATATATGAAATTTGGGAAAATTGTGTTAGATATAATCTGTGAAAGAACAATGCTACACATTTTCCAAGAGAAAATTGCCTTTCCAACAAAAAATTAAAGATTAAGGAGAGAAACTCAATTTCCTTCCCCGCCCCGCCCTGCCCCCCCCCCCCCCCCCCCCCCTCATTCCAAACTGCTATCCAGTGTTTTCTGTTGTGTGGAAAGCTGCAAAAGGTTGTTTTGCAGATTTGCTTTTCAAGTAGGGATAGTTCATTTTGTCTTGAAACTCCATTCATTCATCCATTCATTCATTGCTGAGATTACTGAAATATCAGGACACTGGTAAAGTTAGAAACATAAAAATTCTGGTTTTCACAGCATTTTAATTCCCTAGCTTCTAGTTTTTGCTAATGACAGAGAATCTGAGTATTTGACTAAATAAATAGGAAATGTTAACTAAATTTTATTGAGCTCTAAAAAGACTACAATGTGATACTCATTGCTTATTATCCAAAATGTATCCAAAGCCTTTACTTAAGACTATGCAATCTTATCTGTACTTAAGAAAATATGTTTGAGCTACAGCCAAAGATTATAAAAGATAAAGAGGATCTTGCCCTTGGCTTGGGCTTTGAATCAGAAAGCCATTCTACATTTAGTTTGAAAAACTGTTAATCCTAAACCAAAGGTTAAAATGAATCAATTTAAGAAGATGTCTGGATGCCTTTGTGTGTTTTTACAAAAATCTCGAACACTGAACATAATTTAAACTAATTTTTTATGTCAAAATGCTTCCTTAAATATCCAAGTTTGATGAATCAAAATGCTGAGTGTAAAAAAAAAAACGAAACTCGTAACATTTTTGAAACTATACTATGAAAATAAGTAGAGGTGGAAAATAAGTTGTGCGAAGAGAGAAAAAAAGTCTACCATCAAACAAGAAAACATTTCCTACAAATAATGGGAAAAAGATACATATATGCTGATAATGACAAATTAATTAACAACAACAAAAAATCTTTAAAACAGAAAAATATGTATTTTAATAGCCAATAGATATTTCCATTATATAAAATTGGTGTCTCAAGTGCGACTTTGTACAAACCCAAGTAAAATGCATGAAGTACATTGTCACACAGGTCTTCATAACTGAGGAAACTGAAAACTTAATATTGGAGGCCTGAAAGACAGACAGTATCAAAAAAAGAACCACCTTAGTAGCTCTCTTCTCAGTCTTTGCTTGCACCCCCTGACTGTAAATATAGAATATATGTCTCCTGAAGTATGTATCTTCTCCAGTCACCCTTCATATTTCTGAAGAGTTTCACCATGGTAAGACTGTTCCATTCTTCCATTCACAGAATTTTCTTAATCTATTATACTTCTTGTGTCGTATGTTTTCCAATAATCACGTTGAACCAGGGTGTCTGACAGAGATCGTGTTCTGAGCTCAGAGTGGTCAGCAAGCCTTGTAAGATTCTGGGCACAGCAAACTAGTCCCAGCTGGCCCTTGTGAACCCAGAGCACTGGCACTGAAAATTCCTCTTCAAGCTAAATTAAAGATTATTGGCAGGGCAATGGATGGGAACTGAAATTCAAAGGGAAAGATTTTTCCTAAGAATTCCCTCAGCTCAGATGAAAGGGAGAGAAACTGAGATTTATGTGGATTAAGAGAGTGAGAAATAGAGGGAACGAGAACCTTGGAAACAGAAAATTAAGGGACAGGAAGAAATAGCTGGAGAGAGAGAAAAGACTGATACACTAGATAAAGAACATATTGGGAAAAAATCTATTAAATGGCAGAGGGGCAGAGAAATGGGAGACAACTTTCTGTGGGCAAGACAAACGTTTTGGAGTGCAATATAAAGGAGCATCTACTGCATTCACTTTTAGTATAGGAGTTTGTGTTGCATACATTTTCTGCAAGAACGATGTGTTTCAATGTTGTGTGATATTCTACCTGTCGGAACATTTAGTACTGTATTAGTTGCCAAGGCAACGACATCTTTTTGTGAAGCACATTCTGGGTCTGGCTTTTCCTTTTGGAGTTACACCCCTGTGGAGCACAAATAAATGTGACCAAGTTATGCATGAGGAGTCTGAATTTGATGAACCATAGCAAACATTAAATTGCCTGCATTTTGTGCTTCTACAGTATAATTTCCAGAAGACTATTGTCACAATGATTAGTTTTTCATGACTACAGTTCAAAAAATTGTAATTAGACATAGAAACTCAAATGTTCTCATAGCTAGGAAGGTCTTATTACCACTTCATTATGTCTGAAAGCTAAATGATGGTGCTATTGAATTGTTTGCTATTCACATAACCAGGATAACTGGAATATTCAAGAGGCACAAACGCGCATTCTTATATATATATCTAATGCACTGCAA
The DNA here is from genome assembly GCF_030463565.1 of Pelecanus crispus. Lineage (NCBI taxonomy): Eukaryota > Metazoa > Chordata > Aves > Pelecaniformes > Pelecanidae > Pelecanus > Pelecanus crispus. Next base: position 64,910,196 of record NC_134646.1, on the reverse strand, counting down.
TAGTTGACAGGTATAGAGCATATATGTTAAAACCTGACATGTGAATATGACATAGCCCTATGCCATGTGTTAGTCGATTGTTAACCCTCACTGACTCTGGAGCTATAGAGTTCCTAAATTCTTTTACTTCTCCCTCATTTTTTGCTTTTCTGAATCATCACCTTTCTCTGCTTTCATGCTCTTGCTTGTCTCATTTACCAGTTATGTCTTTTTTTATGGGGGTTTCTTTTCACTATACATTTGCATACAGCCTCATATATTTTAACCCTGACCAATCTAAGATACAATTAATACTGCTATCTAAAGGTGTAATAGTAAAAAATAGTGGGTGTTACAGAATTAATAACAAGGGAATCACATGTAACTGCTGCTTAGTGACAGCAATTTAATTTAAAAGGAATTATAAACTGTGAACCTCATACCAAAATATGGGGTAAATGCCAAATATCCTCTTTCCAGCAGAAAACATGCCAGGAAATCTTATGATTTCTGAGCTCTTAACTGGCAAAGAAAGATAAACACTAATATAATTTTGTAAAAGAAAACAAATGACAAAGTATCATTTTGGTGACTGGGCCAAATTTTAATAGTTGCTCCCTGAAGACTTCCTCTTAAGAATACTATCATTTTTATTTGTTTAGGAGACTCAATTGTAAAACATGTCTTACTCTGCAGTGTCCAAAACTCAGGTGTTTCCTCAGAAAAGATCTGAAACAGGTAAGCATAAACTGAGATTTTTTTAATTTGTTTTTTTTTACCAAAATCATCAGATAATGAATATAACTTATCTATGAAGAAAGTCACATTCTTTGCAAGATCTAATAGAACAGTTTTTCAAAAACAGATCTCAAATGGAACTGCTGTCTGCAAAATCCAAACATATAATAGTTAGTTGGTGAGTGAACTGCAGCCTAGAAACTTATAAATCACTGGGCAAGTCAGAATTCTTGACACCATATTGAGCACAATAATGTTTTCTAAGTATTTTTAAATAGATTTCTAAGCATTTTAAATAGATTGGCATGTTACTGTTGTATACATCTTCCAGAAAGCCACTGCTAAGCAAATGGCTGCTGAATGCTGTTACACTAACCTACGGCACCTTGATACTACATTAGAATAACAGCTCTGTCAAAGATAGAAGATGGCCAGTCATAAATTCATCACATGTCAAATGTATAATAGTCATGTAGATATTAAGTCTATTATTCAGTCACAGAAATATATTAAAACCTTTTAATAAGAAACTAGGAGGAAAATATCATAATACTCAATATACGGAGCGGTAAAAGTCTGCCAATAGGCTCATTCACTGATGGAGAATGCTGCTGGATGTTCAGCTTAGTTTGAATTTAGGATGAGTATTTACCTTTTCCAATGGAAAAATACAGTTGAGAAGTTAATGTAGCAGTCTGCTTAAATAAAGGCAACTCTTACAGTAAAAGAACCTCTCAGGTTTAAAAACACTGCTTCAAAATGAGGTATCAGTGGTCTGCTTTGCTTTGTTGAATTTTTTAACAAATTTACAGTTTTTAACAAAGTTTTAATAAAATGCACATCTGACTGATGGCAACCTGTCATCAGCAAGGCTACTGAATCTAAAAATGCAACTACTTGGACAGCAATGGTGGTGAACACCAATTTCACAGACAGCTGAAGAAGACAGCTACAGGTCTCCAGAGACAAGTGTGAAGTACATGATGGGAGAAGGGCGGTTTTGTCTTATTTTTACAGCTGGCTAAAACCTCTTCCACTTGAAATTATAGGTGTTTCTGGTAGACTTTCCAGGGAAATTTGGAGTACTTATATGACTACATATGATCCTCCCATAGAGCAGTTTCCAGTCAAAGCTAAGGAGCAATGTGAATCCTTTCCAGAATCAATAACTGTCTGCCTGTTCTCTGCTGCTTAATCCTACACACTTTGAAAATGAGAGACTAAGGATAAGGTCTCTGATCCATCAGATTTTGATTCCTCATACTGAACTTGTTCCTATTAAACACTAATTTGTAGTCACATCAGTGGAAGACATTTCACTGGTCTTAGTTCTCACTTGAAATATGGAAGAGTGTGATTCCAGTTTGATCTGACTCAAGTAGTGGAAGAGATATGTATGCTATCACACATATGAAGTCAAGAGATGGTTGGTTGTTCTGGGTTGCATATAGTCTTTTTCTTATGAAAAATGAGGCAGAGAAGGTTTTCAGTTCATCTCAGTGTGGAACAGCAGGATTATGGAACTTGGAAGCATTCATAGGGTAGGAAATTTTTATTCTGCATAACTGTCTCTTGCCGCACAGAAACCCTTTGCACTGGTTCCTCATTTATAGACATATAAAAATCCATTTCATAATTTTCACCCCTAAATCACAGGGAATTTTTCTTCTGTTCTGTCCCTGAAGAGAAATAAAGGTGATATTGCTCATAACTCATTAACATTTAACAATTCTACAATCACTGCATATCGCACAAAATTACTATGTGGTTTATAAACATTAAGACCCTAAGTTTATTTAAGATTGCTGTTTATCACAAGTAGTGTTAAGTTACATGACACAGTATGTTCTTTAGTAAAATATTATACAAATGGCAAATTATTAAACTGTGGGAAACTAAGACTTTGAAACATACTAGGTTCTGCAATGCTTCAATATGTTCCAGATGCTTCTGAAGAGTGAGTGGGAAAGTGCATAGCTTTGAATGATTATTAGCAACTCCAGCTACTAGCTACTAGCCATAAAATTGTCTTATGTTTAGATTTCTTTCAAGGCATAGTCCTCAATCAGTCAATCATCCAGCTAGAGGAATCTATACTCTGTAACCATGTGGAAAAATAAACAGAAGATTGATAAATGTTTCAGAATTTTGTGAGTTAGCCTGTATTTCATAATGTTTTATCAACCTCAGACTAAAAATCAATGTTTAAATTTATTTCATGCTTTTTTCCCTAGGTGTTTAAGATATTTTATTCTATTGTGCATATAATCCAGAGAATACATTCGTCTAGAGGTAAGACTCCTCTCTCTTTTTTTTTTTTTTTTAAATTTGGGTAAAACCTTAAAAGACAAGTGAGTATGGTTACAAAATAGCAAATACAAAACTGGGCACTGGTCACCTTTTCCTGTTATGACATGATACAATACCAAGTTGTCAAAAAAAGAGTTAGTCTTTCTGAGAAAGGAGCATTTTCTTTTCCATGTGGACATTTCAGGAAGAGCTTGATCTCCTTCCAAGTCCTGTAAATTACAATTAAAACAAATTTTATGTCACACAAAGCACAACTTATTCTAATTGTCTTGGATGTCATGGATGAAATATACTTAGTCCCTTTCAAACATCTGTGCTTTCTTTAAACATATACACAAATAGAGTCCAAGATCAATTTGTTAGTTCTGACTTTAAAAAACATGTTAGATGGTGATTTCTACTCTGCAATTTTTTTTATTATTATTTTTTGCCCTCTGCGTGCTTCCTTAAGAGCACAATATAGCAGTTGATGAGCAATTTGTCTATTTTTATGCCTGCAGCACTTGTACTTAGTCATTCCATGTTGTAAGTGGATTCTTATCTCTCTATCCACCTCAGTTCACCATTATTAGTTTACAAGAGTTCAATTTTCTTATTTTTATTTACAATATTACAATGTTACGTAAAGAAGATAACTATGCTGAAAGTACATAAAGATTACAAAATAGAGACCAAAGTTTCCTGTGTGACCTAATTTAGTCCTTTTGTACACACATATTCTGATACATTATTTAATTATAAACTTCTTGTTTTGTGCATAGTCGTCACTGGCTGAATGGGCAGGCCCAGAGGGTGGTGATCAGCAATACAAAGTCTAGTTGGAGTCCAGTAACTTGCAGTGTACTCTACGGGTCAATATTGGGTCCAATCCTGTTCAACTTATTCATCAATGACCTGGATGACAAGGCAGAACGTACTCTCAGCAAGTTTGCAGACAACACCAACCTGGGAGGAGTGGCTGATATGCCAGAGGGTTGTGCTGCCATCCAGAGGGACCTTGACAGGCTGGAGAAATGAGCCAACAGGAACCTCATGAAGTTCATCAAGGGATAGTGCAAACTCCTGCACCTGGGGAAGAACAATCCGACGCACTGATATATGCTGGGGTACCCCTGGCTGGAAAGCAGCTTTGCAGAAAAGCACCTGGGGGTCCCGGTGGAAACTAAGGTCGAACGTGAGCCACAGAAGGCTAACAGTATCCTGGGCTGCATTAAGAACAGTGTTGCCAGCAGGTCAAAAGAGGTGATCCACGCCCCCAGCACTCGTGAGGCCTCTACTCCTACGCTGGAGTACTGTGTCCAGTTCTGGGATCCTCAGTACAAGGAAGACATGGACATACTGTGTCCACCAAAGGACCATAAAGATGATTAATGGACTGGAGCACCTCTCCTATGAGGAAAGGCTGAGAGAGGTGGGACCGTTTAGCCTGGAGAAGAGAAGACTCAGGGGGCATCTCAGCAATGTACCTCAAAGTAGGGTACAAAAAGGATGGAGCCAGGCTCTTTGCAGCGGTGCCCAGTGACAGGATCAGGGGCAATGGGCACAAAGTGGAACACAGGAGGTTCTCTCTGAATGTCAGGAAACAATTTTTCACTGTGAGGGTGACTGAATGCTGGCACACATTGCCCAGAGATGTAGAAACTCCATTCTTACTGATATTAAAAAAATCTGGACATGGTCCTAGGCAACCTGCTGTAGGTGGCCCTGTTTGAGCAGGGGGGGGCTGGACAAGATGACCTCCAGAGGTCCCTTCCAACCTCAACCGTTCTGTGATTCTGTGATTCCGTCATTCTGTGTCTGTGTACTGGGATCTTCACTACAGTTCATTATCATTGAGGCTAGCAAAGTTTATTAATGTTGGGACCACAAAATATTGGCTAAAATTCTAGACAACTCTTAGAGAAACCTGATTTGGGACACAAGTGTCTTTTGCATCTCTTCTCTGAACATTTCCTGCTCTGCATTCAGCCCGGCTCCAAGATGTGACTTCTGCATTCACATCAGTGTTTTTCCTCTTTCTACTCTGATTTGTCTTGGTTCTAACACAGGAAAAGCTGAGTATAGGGAAGAATTTCCCTGCTCTCAGTCCTTGTGATCTTGTTACAGCAATTTCTGTTAGTACACAGAAGCACTTAAAGGGGAATCTGTGTTTAGTCTTTGCAGCCATGCTATGATGTGTGCTCAGTGTCTGAAAGAAAATGAGTGCACATCCAGTTAGTTAAATGTGGACATTCACAGCTGGTGCACACATTTGCTGAGGACTTCTTCAGAAAAATTAGCTATCTATCTCTAAAATAAACTGAAAATATGTAGAAGTCTAGAAATCAACTACATTTTGTTGTTCTTTTCTGAAAAAAAAATTGGTGGGACTGAGAAAGCACACAGAATTGAGAGAAACGAGGATGAAAACCACTTGCAGGATGCACAGGTGACGTCTTTGTAAATTTTGCACCTTAGATACAGAGTGGGCATGCAATAGATTCTCAGGAGACTTATTTCTTTATTTAAAAAGATTAGTGTGCACTGAATGTTATTCTCCTTATTCCTTTCTCAGAAATGTTTGAACTAATTGAACAGAAATTTCAAAGACTTGTCTGAAGGATACTATCATGCAACATTTCAAGCTCAGTGGTTGTACTTTAACAGAGTTAAACAAAAAAAAAAAAAGAGAAATGTCATAACACAGAGTTTTAGGTCGGTGGTCTGGGGCAGGGGGTGGGGGGCACTTAGACCCCTAAAATCAAAACTAGTCTTTTTTTTTTTTTGCCTGCTTTATCCTCAGTTTGCAAATATTTTCAGCTACTGAAGAGCTGCACTTTTCAGGAAATAGTAAATTACCTGGGAGAAAAATACATGTTTTGTATATGAATAGCATACAATATAGAATCATAGAATCGTTTAGGTTGGAAAAGACCTTTAAGATCATCCAGTCCAACCATTAACCTACACTACCAAGTCAAGGTACAACCAACACTAAACCAGTCAAGGGTAGACTAGACTAAACCATGTCCCAAAGTGCCACGTCTACCTGTTTTTTGAACACTTCCAGGGATGGGGACTCCACCACCTCTCTGGGCAGCCTGCTCCAATGCTTGACTACCCTTTCCGTGAAGAAATTTCTCCTAATTTCCAATCTAAACCTCCCCTGGCACAGCTTGAGCCCAGTTCTTCTCATCCTATCGCTAACTACTTGGGAGAAGAGGCCAACCCCCACCTCACTACAACCTCCTTTCAGGTAGTTGTAGAGAGCGATAAGGTCTCCCCTCAGCCTCCTCTTTTCCAGGCTAAACAACCCCAGTTCCCTCAGCCGCTCCTCATAAGGCCTGTGCTCCAGACCCTTCACCAGCCTGCCAGGTGTTCTCCTGGGTGGACGATGGCCACTGCCTGAGCTTCCCTTTGGAACTAGGAGCGGGGGCACTTGCCTTCCCCACACGCCCTGACCGCGCGAACTGCCGTACCGCGCCATTCCCTGTTTGCCCGTCCTGGCCTTTCGCGCTCCCTGGGGGCTGCTTTTATAGGCGGGGTTTGGCCGCCGTCACTGCCGTCCCCGCCCATGCTGCGTCAGAGCTGCCGCACGTCACAGCTCGCCCTTTCCCGCCCTTTCCCGCCCTTCCCCGCTCGAGGCGGGGGGCTGGGCTGCCCGCTCCCGCCCTGCGCTTTTGCCGCCTCAGCGAGGGTGCCCTGGCACGAGCGGCTGCTCCTGAGCCCTTCGCCTCGGGGACTGCAAGTATAATATAGTATATACATTAAATACATTCATATATAGATATAAGATTATGACTTCTACTGCAGGAAATGGTGAAAATAGTCAGGAAAGAAATCTCATACCAAATGTAAAGGTCTGATTAGGATGTACACATTTTGCCTCTAGCATAGCAAAGATAGCAGTCGTATCCAGCCCATGCTTTCTAGCATAAGCTCAATTAGGGAACTCCCCTACAGGATAATTTATACCTTGGGCATATGAGATGTTGTTCTACAATGCCTAATATGGCTGTATAATTGCACATGAAGTCTTCCTAAAGATAGTTTCATCTTATCCTGAGATATCCTGCAGTCAATCTTAATTGAATTAATACATGCATAAGGATCTTTGTGCAGGAGTTAGCAGGGCTCATTGAAAGAGCTTTAAACTGTATTCAAAGGGGGAAACTAAACTGGTAAAACTAGGCTCACTAGAGATAAGCCCAGGGGCAGCACGCGATGGTTGAGGGACAGTGTGCTAGCGAGGTCTTTCAGTCTGCCATCTTGGTGGAGATGGGGAATGGAGATCCACGTGGCAGCAAAGACACAAGGGTTATAGATGTGTTAGAAACCACAGAAGCGCCTGAGAACAGTCACATAGGAATTAGGGCTTCTCCCCCCAAAAAGGTGGCGGGATCAATAGCCCAACTGAAGTGCATCTACACCAATGCACACAGCATGGGCAACAAACAGGAGGAGCTGGAAGCCCTTGTGCAGCAGGATGGCTATGACATAGTCGCCATCACAGAAACGTGGTGGGACGACTCACACGACTGGAGTGCTGCACTGGATGGCTATAAGCTCTTCAGAAGGGATAGGCAAAGAAGGAAAGGTGGTGGGGTGGCTCTGTATGTTATGGAGTGTTTTGACTGTATAGAGCTTGATGATGGTGAGGAAAGGGTCAAGTGTTCATGGGTAAGAATCAGGGGAAAGGCTAACAAGGCAGATATCATGGTGGGAGTCTGTTGTAGACCACCCAGCCAGGATGAAGAGACAGATGAAATATTCTGTAAGCAGCTGGGAGAATTCTCATGATTGCTAGCACTTGTTCTCATGGGGGACTTCCACTTACCAGTTGTCTGCTGGAAATACAATATACAGTGGTGAGGAAACAGTCTAGGAGGTTCCTGGAGTGTGTGGAAGATAACTTCCTAACACAGCTGATGGGGGAGCCAACAAGGGAAGGTGCCCCACTGGACCTGTTGTTTGCAAACAGACAAGGACTTGTGGGTGACGTGATAGTTAGAGGCCGTCTTGGGTATAGTGATCATGAAATGATAGAGTTTTCGATTCTCATGGAATTAAGGAGGGGCGTTTGCAGAACTTGTACCTTGGACTTCTGTTTAGGGGCCTAGTTGATAGAGTCCCTTGGGATGCAGTCCTGAAGGGCAAAGTAGTCCAGGAAGGCTGGACATTTATCAAGAAGGAAACCTTAAAGGCACAGGAGCAGGCCACCTTCATGTGCCAAAAGATGAGATGGTGGGGAAGAAGACTGGCCTGACTCAACAGAGAGCTTTGGCTGGAACTCAGGGAAAAAAAAGGGGAGTTCACGGCTTTTGGAATAAGGGGCAGGCAACTCAGGAGGACTACAAGGATGTCATGAGGTTACGTAGGGAGAAAATTAGAAGGGCCAAAGCCCAACTAGTTCTTAATCTGGCTACTTGCCATAAAAGACAATAAAAAATGTTTCTATAAATACATTAGTAACAACAGAAGGGCTAAGGAGAATCTCTACCCTTTATTGGATGTAGGGGGAAACATAGTGACAAAGGATGAGGAAAAGGGTGAGGTACTTAATGCTTTCTTTGCCTCAGTTTTTAACAGTCAGACCAGTTGTTCTTAGGGTACCCAGCCCCCTGAGCTGGAAGACGGGGTGGGGAGCAGAATGAAGCCCCCATAATGCAAGGGAAAATGGTTAGTAACCTGCTGCACTACTTAGACACTCACAAGTCTATGGGGCTGGATGGGATCCACCCAAGGGTACTGAGGGAGCTGGCAGAACTGCTCACGAAGCCACTTTCCATCATTTATCAGCAGTCCTAGTTAACAGGGGAGGTCCCTGATGACTGGAGGTTAGCAAATGTGGTGCCCATCTACAAGGAGGGACAGAAGGAGGATCCAGGGAACTACAGGCCTGTCAGCCTGACCTCGGTGCCAGGGAAGGTTATGGAGCAGGTCATCTTGAGTGCCATCACACAGCTTGTACAAGACAACCAGGTGATCAGGTCCGGTCAGCATAGGTGTATGAAAGGCAAGTCCTGCTTGACCAACCTGATCTCCTTCTGTGACAAGGTGACCTGCTTAGTGGATGACAGAAAGGTTGTGCATGTTGTTTACCTGGACTCTAGTAAAGCCTTTGACAGAGTTTCTCACAGCATTCTCCTGGAGAATCTGGCTGCTCATGGCTTTGACAGATGTACTCTTTGCTGGCTAAAAAACTGGCTGGATGGCCAGGCCCAAAGAGTTGTAGTGCATGGAGTTAAATCCATTTGGTGGCCAGTCACAAGTGGTTTTGCCCAGGGCTCAGTGTTGGGGCCAGTCTTGTTTAACAACTTTATCAACAATCTGGACGAGGGGATTGAGCGCACCCTTAGTAAGTTTGCAGATGACACCAAGCTGGGTGGAAGTGTTGATCTGCTTGAAGGTAGAAATGCTCTACAGAGGGAACTGGACAAGCTGGATTGATGGGCTGAGACCAATTGTATGAGATTCAACAAGGCTAAGTGCCAGGTCCTGTACTTTGGTCACAACAACCCCATGCAATGCGACAGGCTTGGGGAAGAGTGGCTGGAAAGCTGCCCATTGGAAAAGGACCTGCAGGTATTAGTTGACAGCTGGCTGAACATGAGCCAGCAGTGTGCCTACTTGGCCAAGAAAGCCAATATCATCCTGGTTTGTATCAGAAATAGTGTGGCCAGCAGGAGCAGGGAAGTGATCGTCCCCCTGTACTCAGTACTAGTTGAGGCCACACCTGGAATACTGTGTCCAGTTTTGGGCCTCTCACTGCAAGAAAGACATTGAGGTGCTGGGGCATGTCCAAAGAAGAGCAAGAAAGCTGATGAAGGGTCTAGAGAGCAAGCCTTATGAGAGGTGGCTGAGGGAACTGGGATTGTTTAGCCTGGAGAAGAGGAGGCTGAGGGGAGATGTTATCGGTCTCTACAACTACCTGAACAGAGGTTGTAGCAAGGTGCGTATTGGTCTCTTCTCCCAAGCAACAAGAGATAGGATGAGAGGAAATGGCCTCAAGTTGTGCCAGGGGAGGTTTAGATTGGATATTAGGAGAAATTTCTTCACCAAAAAGGTCATGCTGCCCAGGGAAGTGGTTGAGTCACCATACCTGGAGGTATTTAAAAGACATGTAGATATGGCACTTAGGGACGTGGTTTAGTGGTGGACTTGGCAGCGTTAGATTTTATAGCTGGACTCAATGATCTTAAAGGTCTTTTCCAACCTAAATGTTTCTATGATTCTATGAATCTATTTCTACGTAGTCTACTTAATACCCTAAAGAAAATGAGAATGATCACTGGGTCATACCTCTGTCTGATTTAGGCCAGTAACAGATGCATAGAGTAACAAGAAAAACATACAGCCATATTGATATACAACAGAAAATTGAATTGTCTGCTGAGCAAAATGATGCACCGTGTGTAACAGGATCTGGTGGTTGAAGGGAAGAGCTAAGAGATAAGGAAGTATTTACTCTATCAGTTAACTATGAAAAAACGGTGGCTATAACCTTGAAGAAGAACTGAGAAGTTGATAAAAGGGAACTTCCTGCTTCAGAAGGCACCAAAAATCTGGATGATTGCCCCAAGCACAGTAACTGGGGGAAACGTAAAAGTGGCAGGGGGAGATCAAGACCACTGACTCAATTTAAGGACTTGCCCCACCCACCCCCCCCCCCCCAAGGAGCATGCATGCTAATTTACATAGCAAGGGAGGCTAATTTAAATATAGCTAACCAACAGCAGATGGGATGGTAATTACTGACCAATGAACATAAATTTGGGTGGGTCTTTATTAATCGTGTAATGGGATAAATACATTGCAGTTCCTGTGTGTGGTGTGCTAGCTTTGTGGAATTACCACCTAGCACTCATGTCTGCGCAGAAATGAATTAAATAAAATACGTCTGCTCTGTGTGTACATTGGTGTATTGCACACCGGGTGAATGATCCTGCTTTTGGGACAACAATATGCTTCCAACTTTCTTCAGTCTTCAACTACAATTTCCAAATCCACAATCACCTCTTCATCTTTCTGTTTAATAATCACCTGAAGACATTTTTCGATGAATTTGTCAAATCACATTCTTAATCTGTTTGAATTCAGTTTTCTAGAAGATCATGGGACAATGATGGATTAATTCTATAAAAGAGAACAGAGTGAAAAACAATAAACTATAGGTGTATAACAAAATCCCTGTGCAAACCCTGTGATATGAAGATCCAGCAAGAGGTATAATTGCTTCCTACAACAGCTTTCTATCACTTTTTCATAGTCAGTCTTCTTTTTAAAAATCTTCAGGTATATTATCCCAGCATTAGTCTTTCAGGGGCTAAATTACTTCTGATATTTAAGAAAAACACACAAAGGTAATGTGTGCACACTGTTCAGTAACAGGATTTGCTTCAAATAAGGGGTGTTTTTTCTCTCCAGATTTTCTTTTTAAAATAAAGCTGTCCAAGTTGTTTGCACTGTTATAAAACCATGGTGATTTAGTGTTAAAGATGTACAAAAATCTTTCTGCTAATGGGAAAGAGAAGTCTACCAAATTATTCAATCAATCAAATGTAGCATATAATACCTCATTCCTTATCATTTTCTTACAAAGTTTTACTTTAAAAAGGTGATCCTGAAAGAGGCGAGCATAGAATGGCTAATGAGAGAACACAGGATTCATAGCTGTCCAAAATGAGTGCAGGTCATTTACATAATGCAGAGAACTTAAAAAATATATCAATACAGATTAAATGAAAATTACTTGAAATACAGAAGCTGCTTATTTAAGATTTTTAAGATTTATAGTGCTAGATGTGTTTGATGTTCTTAACACTACAGCATTAATTCTGCTCAGAGTTAAAACTAGTAAGAAGAAGAAATCTATATAATATTAAAGTGAATGACAACTAAATAAAACTTAGACTTTTGGATTACACATTCTTTCTTGCCTTATTAACCTGGTCTGCATGATGGGTATTTGAGATAAAGTTGTTATTAGCAGAATCATTTTAGCTTCTGCTATGTGGTTGTATGGGTTTGAAAAAATCTGTTTCATTTTCACTGAAATTGTCAGATATTGCTATAAATCTTAACCATATTCTTTAGCTACCTTTTAATCATAAATGCAACAACAGCAGCAAAATATGTTAGTACCAATTAGCTGAAAATGGCTTGACATTGACAAAACTTCTGCTTGTACTAATTGTTTAAAACATGCACATTATATGCAACCTGATGGTATATAACATATTCACTGACAGAATGAAATACGATTTGCTAGCTCTTTTTCACTTCCTTTTTGAAGAACAGTATATTGTAAAAAGTTGGCACCCTCTGGATTCTGATGTTGCAAGGACTACCACAAGTTTAATTGTACTGTGACTATCTTCACATAAATAACCCTGGTCACCCTCCCCACATTCCCCCCAGACAGCATCATTTAAACATTTTATTATTTATTTTTGCATATAAACTATGAACAGAAAACTTTAAAATATAAAAGCTTGTATTGACAACTCACGGCATTAAGTGAGCATCCCAGGTAAGTTTTCAGGTGTTTATTTTAAGACAGAACGATGAAATTGATCAACAGTGTTCCCAGAATAGATATAAACTGGTATGGCAGGCTAAACCAAAATGTGATCTTATTCTTATTCTAGGCTTTTTCAAAGCATTTTAAAAGAAAGTGGATGTTTAGAGTGCATTGTGCCACACTGCAAGTCACCTGTCAGGAACTTGTGCTAAATACTGTACTAGTAGAGGGCCTGTTCTGATCTCACCACAAACTGAAACACAGCCACTTTATGGCTATGAGCAGAGATGCACTAGTCTTAACGAAGCATAAGCAGAGAATCAGATACAAAATTACCCCCGCAGAAAAATCTGAAGAGATGGGCTTTTCCATGGAAATAAGAATTGCGCTGAATGCTTTATTATTGTCATGAAAATCATAGCTCAAAAAAGAAATGGAGAATTCATATGTAAATCATACTAGGAAATAGGAGAATATGCTTACTAGGAAATAGGAGAATATGCTATGTAGAATAATACAACATTAACAACATTGGACCATTAATTCGCATAAATACAGATATAGGTACTCATTTTTATGAAGGCTAAATCACAGTCACACAAATATTTTCTCATATGATACAGTTCTCTGTTTGGAAACACTTTATGGTTACCCCATAATGAGATGCACATTTTGTTTCATTAGGATACTCAAAGATGTTAGACAGAAGAAATAAAGTAGGTGAGCACTGTAGGTGGATCCAAAGCAAAGCTCGTGTGATTTATCACCTCCAAGAGTGGGCAAAATCACAGAAAGGACTTCTGGGGAATGTATACAGTTTGCACTAGTCTGGCAGGAACCTATAGACTTCATATCTGAGTTCCATTTTTGAGATTGCAGGACTCAGATGTGAGCATGCCTAATTCTGAAGATGGTTGTGGAGGGTAATGACTGAGGATTAGTTTCAGGGATGTATAATGCCAGATACACTAGAAAGATGTCATCCAGAGGGACCTTGACAGAATTGAGGAGAGGGCCCATGTGAACCTCATGAAGTTGAATAAGGCTAAGTGCAAGATCCTGTACCAGTGTCAGGGCAACCCTCAATTTCAATACAGACTGGGTGATGAATGGATTGAGAGTAGGCCTGTGGAGAAGGACTTGGAGATACTGGTGGGCAAAAATTAGATACCAGCCAGCAACATGCGCTTGCAGCCCAGAAAACGAATTGTATCCTGGGCTGCATAAAAAGAAGAGTGGCTAGCATGTCAAGGGAAGTGATTCTCTTCCTCTACTCCGCTCTTGCGAGACCCCGCCTGAAGTACTGCATCCAGCTCTGGGGTCCTCAGAACAAGAAAGTCATGGACCTGTTAGAGCAGATCCAGAGGAGGGCCATGAAAATAATCAGAGGGCTGGATCACCTCTTCTATGAAGAAAGGCTGAGAGAGTTGGGGTTGTTCAGCCTGAAGAAGAGAAGGCTCTGGGGAGACTTTATGGTGGCCTTTCAATTTTTAGAGGGGGCTTATAAGAAAGATGGAGAGAGACTTTTTACCAAGGCCTGTAGTGACAGGACAAGGGGCAACAGTTTTAAACTGAAACAAGGTATATTTAAACAGGATGTAAGGAATACATTTTTTATTATGAAGGTGGTAAGAGAATGGAACATGTTGCCCAGAGAAGTTGTGGAGGCTCCCTCCCTGGAAGTGTTCAAGGCCAGGTTGGACAGGGCTTTAAGCAACCTGATCTAGTGAAAGGTATCACTACCCATGGCAGGGGGGTTGGAACTAGATGATCTTTAAGGTCCTTTCCAAACCATACCATTCTATGAGTCTATAAATATTGGAAAGCCAATGATCAAGCCACTATTTCTAAAGAAGCCTGTCATGTAAGATACGTGTGAAATATATTTCTCACTTGATCTCTCTAACCCTTACATTAAGGGTTGGCCAAATGATTACATTAAATCAGCATTTTGAGGAAGAAGCAAAAAAAAAAAGGAAGAAAAAGGAATAAGGAAAGGCAAGCGCTTGTGTGCTTGGGTGTTCTGAATAATGTGTTTCAGCAAATTGATCAAACTCTCCTGTGTTCTCTGCACAAAGAAGTAGCTTTCCTTTGATGTTTAGTATGAAAATAATAATAATTAATAATATGTTATAAAAAGCAAGTTAGAAGTAAAAGGTAGAAAAACAAATGAGATGGTCCTATTGCCCGGTTTTCATGAATCTAGTATGCATAGATCATATCAGAGGAATCTAACTTTCCTTCCAGTCTATGGACTTGAGTGAGGATAATGAAGACAACATTCCACCGAAAGCATACATGGGCAAAGAACACTAAAGCTCAGTCATTGGCCTTTAATGAAATATATTTTTGTTGCCACAGTGAGAAGGTGAATTGCATCTTAGTTTGCAAAAATAAATCCCAAACCTTTGGCTTCTGTGATCATATTAGTGGCATATATTACTACTGAAGAGAATCAGGATTTAACATACAAATGAATAGCAAAACTCTCTTTAGCTTAACTTAGAACACTTGGTCTTAAATATTATGAGAGTCATCCCAAGTTTCTAGTAGGAGTTTTAAATAAAATCTGTGAGAGCAACAAGAGCTATCAATGTAAATTCAGTATAATATTACATATTTCACTCAAATGTCTGGTACAGAATTAAACAGTCAAACTTTGAACTCCCTTGATAGTTGATAAAAGATGTTACTTTTGCCACAAAGTAGTACCTACAAGAGATTCTACCTATCTGAGTTTATGCTATAGTTTGTTACAACTTGCTTGAGCTAATGAGTGGTCAGCTTTAATTTTTTCCCTTCTGGAAAAGATACAAACCCAAAACTACTATATCTCTTGACACATTTCTTTTTTTTTTAATTAGTGAAAATAACACTTTATTTATCTTGTAATACAGTTATTCTGTAAAGAAAAGAAATTAAAATATATTAGAAAAAAATGAAAAGCTCAAGCTCAGGACTTTAGTCTTTAGGATTCTCATGGGGACCAGAGATATAAACTTTAGTCCCTCTTCTACAGATTTTTTTTATATAGTTTTCCACAACACTGTTACTATATAAAAGTACATGGATCTTGCAAAACAGGCACAAGAACCTATACAGAATACAGAATTGCAGAATTGCCGAGATCTGCTGATGATCTAGTCCACCCCCCTTCCCCAATCCCCTGGCTCAAAATCTACAGCAGGTAGGTTTTGGACTGGATAGTATTCAGTTGGGTTTTGGGTTTTGGGTTTTGGGTTGGGTTGGGTTGGGTTTTGGACTGGACAGTATTCAGTTGGGTTTTGAGTATTTCCAAGGATAGAAGCTTCACAACCTTTCTGGGCAACCTGTACCACTGTTCAATCACCCTCACATTAAAAGGGTGTTTTCTTATATTCATATCTAATTTCCTGTGTTTTATTTTGTTGTGCCCATTGCATGTCCTGCTGCTGGACACTGTGGTGGGTTGACCCTGGCTGATGCCAAGTGCCCACCAAAGCTGCTCTGTCACTCCCTTTCTCAACTGGACAGGTGACAGAAACTACAACAAAAAGCTCATGGGTCAACATAAGAACAGGGAGATCACTCAGCAATTACCGTCATAGGCAAAACAGATTTGACTTGGGGAAAATTAGTTTAATTTATTGCCAATCAAAACTGAGTAGGGTAATGAGAAATAAAACCAAATCTTAAAACACCTTCCTCCCATCCCTCCCTTCTTCCAGGGCTCAACCTCACTCCTGATTTTCTCTACTTCCTCCCCCCAAGCAGCGCAGGTGGATGGGGAACAGGGGTTGCGGTCAGTTCATCACACGTTGTTTCTGCCACTCCTTCCTCCTCAGAGGAGGAGTCCTCACAGTCTTCCCCTGCTCCAGCATGGCGTCCCTCCCATGAAAGATGGTCCTCCATGAAATTCTCCAATGTGGGTCCTTCCCATGGGCTACAGTTCTTCATGAACTGCTCCGGTGTGGGTCCCTTCCACGGGGTGCAGTCCTTCAGGAACAGACTGCTCCAGCATGGGTACCCCACAGGGTCACAAGTCCTGCCAGCATCATGGGCTCCTCTCTCTCCACAGGTCCTGCCAGGAGCCTGCTCCAGCACAGGCTTCCCATGGGGTCACCGCCTCCTTCGGGCACATCCATCTGCTCCAGCATGGGGTCCTCCACAGGCTGCAGGTGGATATCTGCTCCACTGTGGACCTCCATGGCCTGCAGGGGAATCTCTGCTCCGGCGCCTGGAGCACCTCTTCCTCCTCCTCCTCCTTCTTCACTGACCTTCATGTCTGCAGAGTTGTTCTTGTCACATATTCTCACTCCTCACTCCAGCTGCAGTTTGTGTTCCGTTTTTTTTTTTTTTCCTCCTTCTTAAATATGTTATCACAGAGGTGTTACCACTGTTGCTGATCGGCTCAGCCTTAGCCAGTGGCGGGTCCATCTTGGAGCTGGCTGGCATTGGCTCTATTGGACATAGGGGAAGCTTCTAGCAGCTTCTCACAGAAGCCACCCCTGTAGCCCCCCTGCTACCAAAACCTTGCCATGCAAACCCAATACAGACACAACTGACAAAAGCCTGTCTCTCATTTTCATGCCCTCCCATCAGATATTTATAAACATTGACAAGATTCAGATTCCCCCAGAGCCTTCTCTAGGCTGAACAGTCCCAGTTATCTTAGCCTTTCATCATATGAGAGATGTTTCACTTTTTTAAACATCTTAGTGGCCCTTCACTGGACTCTTTCCAGTATGTCCATGTCTCTCTTCTACAAGGGAGCCCAGACCTGGACATAGTGCTCCAGATGTGGCCTCACCAGTGCCTGGTAGAGGGGAATGATCACCTCCCTCAAGCTGCTGGCCACGCATTTCCCAATGCAGCCCACAAAGACTGTCAGCCGCCTTTGTCTCAAAGGTTCATTGAGGCTCATGTTCACCTGGGTGTCCACCAGTACATCTAGGTCATTCTCTGTAGAGTTGTTTTCCAGCCTGTAAACCCCCAGCCTGTCTTGGTGCATGAGGTTATTTCCTTCCAGGTGCAGGACTTTGAATTTCCCCTTGCTGCATTTCATGAAGTTTCTCTCATCTCATTTGTCCAGCCATCAAAGTTTCTCTGAATGGAAGCACACTCACCTGTTGTATTAGCCATTCCTCCCATTTTCATGTGTTCTGCCAATCATAGCATAATGTTTTAGCAACTATTTTTTATCATAATTCTCACTCACTCTCTTTATAAGAAATTAAACTATACCTTTATAGAGTGTTATGAACATGTCTTGAGATGCCAGATGTAGGTATGAGCTTCCTTTTGGATAAAGAAAAGTAAAGTCTGAGTGTTGCACGTATAGAATCATAGAATCATAGAATGCATTGGGTTGGAAGGGACCTTTAGAGGTCATCTAGCCCAACCCCCCTGCAGTGAGCAGGGACAGCTTTAACCAGATCAGGTTGCTCACAGCCCCAGCCAACCTAACCTTGAATGGTTCCAGGGACAGGGCCTCCACTACCTCTCTGGGCAACCCGTTCCAGTGCCTCACCACCCTCACTGTAAAAAACATCTTCCTTATATCCAGTCTGAATCTACCTTTAGTTTAAAACCATTATTCCTTGTCCTGTCACAACAAGTCTTGCTAGATAGATTGTCCCCATCCTTCCTATAGGCTCCCTTTAAGTACTGAAAGGCTGCAATAAGATCTCCCTGGAGCCTTCTCTTCTCCAGGCTGAACAACCCCAACTCCCTCAGCCTGGCCTCATAGGAGAGGTGCTCCAGCCTTCAGATCATTTTGGTGGCCCTCTTCTGGACCCGCTCCAACAGGTCCATGTCCTTCTTGTGCTGAGGGCTCCAGAGCTGGACACAGTACTGCAGGTGAGGTCTCACCAGAGCAGAGTAGAGCGGCAGAGTCACCTCCCTCGACCTGCTGGCCATGCTTCTTTTGGTGCAGCCCAGGTGAATCCGTGCTGGCTGTCTCAAGTGACCTCCCTGTCTTCCATGTGTTTGAGTATAGCTTCTAGGAGGATCTGTTCCATGATCTTCCCAGGCACAGAGGTGAGGCTGTCAGGTCAGTAGTTCCCAGGGTCCTCCTTTCTTCCCTTTTTAAAAATGGGCACAACATTCTGCTTCTTATGAATGCACAACATTCTGAAGTCAGCAGGGACTTCACCTGACTGCCATGACTTTTCAAATATCATGGAGAGTGGCTTGGCAACTACATCAGCCAATTCCCTTAGGAACCACTGATGGAACCATGCTCTGACCTCCCAGAAACCTGAACAGGGATAGCCACCAGAAAAAGCCCATGATCAAAGACATCCAATATACTCCCCCCACCAGGATGTAGGCAGGGTCTTAAAGGGAAGCAGTGGGTGGAAACAAGTCCACAATCGGAGCAGCAAGCAAACCCTTTCCTTGCCTATCACATCTCCCAAGGTGCCTCTGCACAATAGGTATGAGGCTGTAGATGTGGAGGAGCAGTCAGTGGATGGTGTGGGTGTCAATCCATCTACACCAGAGGAGTAGCCAAGACAAGAAAGACCTAGCCCACATATTACTACCACCTCCACAAAGAAGAAAAGACTGGTTATAGTTGTAGGACACTCCCTTCTGAGGGGAACGGAGGGTCCAATATACCAGGCAGATCCTCCTCATAGGGAAGTCTGCTGCCTCCCAGGAGCCTGGGTTAGAATTATCACTTGTTATCTTAAAATTTGAAACTGTTACAGAGCAGGTGCACAGCACCTTTCAGCTAAAAAAAAAAGGTCAATTTATATGAAAATTAATCTGTAATAGAGTCATACTACTCCAGAATATGAATTGCCTGCCTCTCATACTCATGATATCAGCTCTTAACTCTGTCCATGTAAATGACTTAAGCCATATATGTTACTCCAAGTAGGATCATCAACAGCTCACAAAAAATATTATTGCCATTTCCTATAATTACCTGTACAGAGTACTCCCACAAAGTTCAAACTCAAAAATAAAAGTAATCTAGCAGCAACTACTTTAAACCTGTGTCTTAAGCTGTGACTCCTTACAAACAACTTGGCCTTATTAGGCAGTAATTGGCTGAGCAGGAGCATTTTATACCATGAGTCAATGGTGTTGTGTCAAGAGAGGCTTTGGAAGGTACCCAATTTATCGTTATAAGTCCAGTCACGTTCAGTACACTGAACTATCATGATTACGGATTCACAAATAACATAGGCACCTTTCATCTAGTCATGCTGCATGAACTATCACGTCCACACTTAAAGTGTCTGGTTGCGTTCAATGACCACTATCACGGCTAGACCAATAAATCAAAGCAGTTTATTAAAGCAACAGACACGCAGGTTCTTTGGATTACCAGCGATAAATTCACTGACTGCAAGGCACATGCAAATACCAAAGCTTTGGATAACACAGATGCATCAAAAGACATAAAAGTGACTCTATAGAGGTTTCTAAGTTTCCCCGGGAGGCACTTGGTATAACTAAGTGTTAGATTCTTACCCAAAGGCATCCTGATGCCGGGGAAGAGAGGCTCAGCCCGTCAACTGATCCCAGAGGTCAGAGTAGTACATGATGGTATCTTCCCTAACATCCCCTCTCTCTTAGGCTAATTTATACTATTTTTACCTTTCAGGTGGAGCTTGAGGGACTCTAGTCATACATACTTTTGTTATGATTGGTGTAAAACTTTCTTGCTTCGTTTTAAAGGTATAGGCTCAGAAAAATTCAGAGTGCAGGCTCAGTGAGGAGTGGTCTCACCTTAGAGGCGGGTAGGTTTTGGGATGGAGGTGTGTTTTGGTATTATAATGATATTATAATGAGCAAAGTTTGCCAAAAGGACAGCATTTTGTCAAAATCATGACAGTTTGTTGGCGCAGGGTATCAATTATGCAGCTTATCGGTGCCGTGGTGCTCTTCTGAGTCCCTTATCACAGAGCTTGGCCGTGCTGTCTCCACACCACTCCTCCCTCTGGGCAACTCCCCTTAGAGCCAGTGCACCAGGCCCCCCTGATGTTGCCGACAGCCAAGGTTGCAGGCTTAGGGAACTTCCTGTGGGATAGATTCCTTGCATCCAGCTGCATTCCACCTGGAAAGCTTCTTCAATGCTGTGCCTTTCTTGAAATCGTAAATCTAAGTCTGATGTCTAAGTCACCTCCAACAATTACTCCACAAATGGCTAAAGGAACCCTCCCTACACAACAATTCACATTTCAATTCAGAAATTGGGAGAAGTACAAGGGTATAGATACAATAGCACAGAGAGAAGGAGTATTATTAGTGACCACCTGTGCAGATCAGAACTTAATGCTTGAACAACTAACTTTTATCATCATTTGCTTTTTGTAAGGAATTAAAATATACCTGTACAGAGTGATATGAACACTTCTTGAGTGGGTGAGGCTTACCTGGTTTTCCATTGTGTCTCTGTTCTTTGACCTCTTGTAAACCTACAGTTCTTGCAAATTATACAAGAAAGATATGTCATAGGAAGTTACCTGAAACCACTATATAAACTTAATTCAGATCTCAGTGGGCATTCAAATGGTAGTGTTACATGCAAAAAACAATATGCCTCCACATATACCTCAATGTTTTATAATACATGGAGAAAAGCAAGGCAAGTCAAAGTAAGAGAACAAACTAAGTAGTTGGAATCTGGTAGATACATTTATGACTAGACTGTGAGTCAGAAATAAATAATTGTAATTCTCATTCTTTCCAATCTTAATAATTCCTATTTTTTCTTTCATTGAAAATAATCCAGTCACCAAGCCAGGAAACACAAAATTGCTACTCTACCCTTAATTGGTTTAGTGGTGGACTTGGTAGTGTTAGGTTATGGTTGGACTCGATGATCTTAAAGGTCTTTTCCAACCTAAACAATTCTATGATTCTATGCTTCTATGACTCTTCTTTGTGATAATAATTATAATATTACATAGAACAGCAGTAACTTGTATCATTATTGTAATTTTAAGAGACAGTGAGAAGCAAGTACATTTTCAGGTTGATACCTTACTGTAATTATTTTTCAATTAGTTTTTAATAGCACTTTATCCAAACAGTTTTACTCTTTATCTTAATGACTAATTTATTCTCAAATGTGTAAGTTTAGAATAGCATAGACTAATCAGAATGACCTAGAGGGCTACAAAATTTGTTACAGGACTTGGGAATAAATTTAATGCTTAAAGCTATATGTTAGTGTATGGATTTGAGATCAGAAGTATACTGTGTATATATATGTATACACACACACACGTGTACATGTACATATACATACACAAATACTTATACCTACATTGATTGAAAAGATGTAAAGTTTGCTATAATCTTAAAATATGTTTAAAACACCAAGCATATCAATAGTACTTAAATAATAAGATACTTTTTGGTGTAAGCATTCAATTATAGTTTTCTGCAAAGGGCAGAGGAACATTTGCCTTTTAAGGAAAACAGACACACACATTTTTAAATCTCTATATAGTTACCTAGTGGAAATGTAAAATACCCAAAAGTGAAAAGTAATAATACTCTCACAGAAAAGGAAATAGAGATTGCATTGTACAATATAATCATCTCAGCAGTCAGTCATTATCAAAGAGAAAGCATAGTGAGCATAAGGTTTTGAATATTATTGTGGAAAAGTTAATGTATCTTGATAATCTGGGTTTTATGATTTAAACAGTGGCCTGGTAACATATTTCAATGTGTGGAAAAAAATCTGTTCCAAGTGGTAGTTGGGGAAACCTCTCATGCTTGTGCGGTTTCACTCCCCAAGTTACTAAGAATTTGGATATTCTAGTGCTGTCTTGAAATCACATAACAAATACCTTTCTACACCTATACTGCCAAATGAAGAAGAAGCAGTCCTCCCCTCCCCGCTCCCATACTATCTAAACAGATATGCCAATAAGGAAAGTGTTGCTGGAACTCAGAACCTTCTCAGTCTTGGTCTTGGTCAAAGAGAAAAATCAAAACCCCATGAACTACTATGCTATATAACAGTGAAAAAGATGATATAAAGAGAAAAGATAATGGTTGGCAGGAATAGCCATGGATTTACACAATAAATCATTATCTTGTGTACACATAATATATACTAGAATAATGCATGTCCAGTATGATAAATATAATATTTGGTTGCTATTCTGTTTTTTGTGGGTTATTTTTCCTTATCAGTTTGTGCATCAGTTATCAAAAGCTATATTATTATGTGCATTATAAACTTCATGGGCACACATGCTTAAGGTATGTATGTAGCCTGCACTAATAAAAGCTCAAAACATCTAACAGTTGTTCCTCCTATTCAGATGGAACTTCCTGTGTTTCAGCTTGTGCCCATTGCACCTTATCCTGTCGCTGGGCACCACTGAAAAGAGTCTGGCCCCATCCTCCTGACACCGGCCCTTAAGATATTTGTAAGAGTTGATAAGATCCCCTCTCAGTCTCCTGTTCCCCAAGCTAAACAGACCCAGGTCTCTCAGCCTGTCCTCATAAGAGAGATGCTCCAGTCCCCTAATCATCTTCGTAGCCCTCTGCTGGACTCTCTCCAGTAGTTGTCTTTCTTGAACTGGGGAGCCCAGAACTGGACACAGTTCTCCAGATGTAGTCTCACCAGGGCAGAGTAGAGGAGGAGGATAACCTCCCTTGACCTTCTGGCCACACTCTTCCTAATGCAGCCCAGGATACCATTGGCCGCCTTAGCCGCAAGGGCACATTGCTGGCTCATGGTTAACTTGTTGCCCCAGCAGGACTCCCAGATCCTTCTCTGCAGAGCTGGTTTCCAGCAGGTCATCCCCTAACCTGTACTGGTGCATGGGGTTATTCCTCCCTAGGTGCAGGACCCTACACTTGCCTTTGTTGAACTTCTTTATGTTCCTCTCCGTCCAACTCTTTAGCCTGTCCAGGTCTCACTGAATGGCAGCACAGCCTTCTGGTGTATCAGCCACTCCTCCCAGTTTTGTATCGTCAGCAAACTTGCTGAGGGTACACACTGTCCCATCATCCAGGTCATTGATGAATAAGTTGAACAAGACTGGACCCAGTACTGACCCCTGGGGAACACCACTAGCTACAGGCCTCCAACTAGACTCTGTACCACTCTGACCTCTGCCATTCAGCCAGTTCTCAACCTATATCACTGTCCACTCATCTAACCCACACCTCCTGAGCTTGCCTATAAGGATGTTATGGGAGACAGTGTCAAAAGCCTTGCTGAAGTCCAGGTAGACAACATCCACTGCTCTCACATCTACCCAGCCAGTCATGCCATCACAGAAAGCTATCAGATTGGTCAAGCATGATTTCCCCTTGGTGAATCCATGTTGACTACTCCTGATAACCTTCTTTTCCTCCACATGCTTAGAGATGACATCCAGAATGAGCTATTCCATCACCTTTCCAGGGATGGAGGTGAGGTTGACTGGCTTGTAGTTTCCTGGGTTCTCCTTCTTGCCCTTTTTGAAGATCGGGGTGACATTTGCTTTGCTTCCATCCTCAGGCACCTCTCCTGTTCTCCATGACTTTTCAGAGATGATGGAGAGTGGCTCAGCAATAACATCTGCCAGCTCCCTCAGCACTTGTTGGTGCATCTCATCGGGGCCCGTGGATTTGTGGGTGCCCAGTTTGCCTAAGTGATCTCTAATCCGATCCTCCTTGACCAAGAGAAAGTCTTCCTTTCTCCAGACTTTCTCTCCTACCTCCAGGGTCTGGGATTCCTGAGGGCCACCCTTAGCAGTAAAGACTGAAGCAAAGGCAGCATTCAGTAACCCCACCTTTTCTGTACCCTCTGTTACCAGGGCACCCACCTCATTCAGCACATGGCCCACATTTTCCCTAGTCTTCCTTTTGCTGCTGATGTACTTGAAAGAGCCCTTCTTGTTGTCCTTGACATCCCTTGCCAGATTTAATTCCAAGTGGACCTTAGCTTTTCTCACTGCATCCCTGCATACTCTGACAACGTTCCCGTATTCATCCCGAGTGGCCTGTCCCTTTTCCCACATTCTGTAAACATCTGTCTTCCATTTGAGTTTTGCCAGAAGTTCCTTGCTCATCCATGCAGGTCTCGTGCCCCCTTTGCTTGATTTCTTACTCATAGGAATGCATCAATTTTGAGCTTGGAGGAAGTGATGTTTGAATACTAACCAGCTATCCTGGACCCCCCCCCCCCCCCCCCAACCTCCTAGAGTCCTAACCTGTGGGATTCCTCCAAGTAGGTCCTTGAAGAGGCCAAAGTTAGCTCTTTTGAAGTCCAGGGTGGTAATCCTATTTATTGCTCTGCTTGCTCCACTCAGGATCCTGAACTCCACCGTCTCATGGTCACTGCAGCCAAGGCTGCCCCCAACCTTCACATCCCCAACCAGTCCTTCTTTGTTTGTTAGTACAAGGTCCAGCAGCATACCTCTCTTCATTGGCTCCTCCACCACCTGTGTCAAAAAGTTATCATCAATGCTCTGCAGGAACCTCCTGGACTGTGTGTGCCTAGCTGTGTTGTCTTTCCCGCAGATATCAGGGTGGTTGAAGTCCCCCATGAGAACCAGGACCTGTGATCATGAGGTTACTTTCAGGTGTCTGTGGAAGGCCTCATCGACTTCCTTTTCCCGATCAGGTGGTCTGTAGTAAACACCCACAACAGTGTCACCCGTATTAGCCTGCCCCTTAATTCTTACCCATAAGCTCTCGACTTGTTCTTCATCTACCCCTAGGCAGAGCTTGATACATTCCAGTTGCTCTCTCGCATATAGATCAACTGCACTACCTCACTTTGCTGGCCTGTCTTTCTTAAAAAGCATGTAGCCATCCCTGACAGCATTCCAGTCATGTGAGCCACCCCACCATGTCTCTGTAATTACAATGAGATCATGGCCTTGTGACCACACACAGATCTCTCATTCTTCCTGTTTATTCCCCATGTGTGCACTGGTGTACAGGCATTTCAGAGAGGTAATTGAGCATACATGTTTCCCAGGAGGGATGCAAGAGGATCGACGACAGCCATATACACCCTTGAGGTGGTTAGCCTTCTGGTTCTCATCTTGGGAAGCAGCTAAGGAACATATATCGCTCTTCTGGTTGGCCTGGTTTATTCCCCAGTTGGATGTGATGGTGTCAGCATTTCCACTTTGGACCCCACCCCCCGACTCCTTCAGTTTAAATCCCGCCTTACCAAGTTGGCCGGCCTGCTGCCAAAGATTCCCTTGCCTCTTCTAGACAGGTGGATTCCATCCCTCCCTGACAAATTATAGTCATCAAAGAATGTCATGTTGTCATAAAAGCCAAAACTCTCACAATGGCACCAGCCACAAAGCCAGGAGTTGATGTGCATTATACATCTATTTCTGGCTGCCCCCTTTCCTCCAACTGGTATAATGGAGGAAAAGACAATTTGGGCACCAGTATTGTTGACTTGTACCCCCAGGGCTTTATAATCTTCCTTGGTTCTGCCCAGGTTCTGGCTTGCGGTGTCATTCATGCCCACATGAAAGAGTAGCAGTGGATAGCAGTCTGTGCTCCTGACAAGTTGTGGCACCCTCTCAGCAATATTTCAGATCTTAGCTCCTGGAAGGCAGCATACCTCACGTGATTCCCAGTGAGGTCAGCAGATGGGCACCTCAGTGCCCCTTAACAGAGAATCACCTACTATGAACACTTGTCATTTCTTCTTACGGTATCCACTGTGCTGTGTTTCGTAAGCTTGTCTTTAATATACCGCTGAGGGACTGGAAGGTACTGTTGTACGTTCTAAAGGTTATGTCAGGAACTGAAAGAGTTAATGTCTCACACATTGTGGTAGGGCAAGTTAAGGTCTGCAAAGAGACAAGTTGAGGTCTCCATAGTGATAAATTGGGGTCTGCATAGCACCACAGGTGAGAAGCCGATTGGCATGGAGTTGGCAAGGAGCTGGGAGGCGTGTGGGAAGATTCACGGTTATGCTCTCTGATGGCAAAAGGTCATGCAGAGTTCATTTGAAGAAGGGGCTCATGACCACCCGAAAGACCCCCGAGAGACCCCTCACGACCACCCCCCAACAGTGGTGCTTGTGCAGAAAATGGAGAACATTCTGGAACAAGCCTCAAGGGGAGCGAGACTAGAGGCGGGGACTGGCCTATAAAAGACACAACTTCAAGGAGCGACGTGGCGCACCCCTACCACCAGCGGGCCCCACCACCAGCAGGCCTCACCACCAGCGGGCCCCACCGCCAGTGGGCCCCCACCACCAGCAGGCCCCACGCTGCTGCTGCCCCTGCTCTGGACCGGCCTCCCCCACCCGCTGCCGGCGCAGCCGGAGGCCCTGCGCTCGCAGAGCAGAGTGCCCACCGCCAGAGGACTGCTGCATTTGTCATTGACATGGCGGGATCCAAGGGTGGTGATCTCTCTGTCTCTCCTCTTTCTTCCTTTTCCTTTCCTTTTATAAGTATTTGAATTAGAACCCACGACGTTTATCGTTGTACTTGCCTGGTTCAGGTTTCCTACCGTTATGCTTTACAAGTTCGGGTTGGTGTTTACTGTCAATAAAGTGTTTAATTGATCGTTTGGTGTCATTTTACCTTAATTTAGCCCAAGGGAATCACAGAACCTCCACGATCCTCTCTGGACAGTCCGGTTCGGGTCGTGACAGGATACAGAGCTGAAGGACAGAAAAACGAAAGACTTCTCAAAGGGAAAAGAATTGCAGTAGCAGATTCTGTAGAGTAGCTCTTTGTGTGTCTCTCTGTTAATACTCCTTTGCAAGTGAACAAAAAATGCTTTAATGGGGCATCATTGTATTAATAGGCTCAGTCTAGTATATATTTGCTGCTTCACTCCCAAAAGCTGCCCATAAGACCAGATACTAAATCTGGGAAAGGGTAAGCCCAAAAGACTGAAACTTTCAGAGCAAGCAAAAAGCCTCTCTTAGCAAAACCTCCAGAGTGTTTGAAATATAGGTAGATCAAGAAACGAAGGACTTCTCTGAACTCAGGACTGATTTTTTTGCCGGTATCCTCTGGTCTTTTTTTCACCTATTGGTCAAGTGGCTGTCATGCTAGAAAGAAATAAAGTCTGAGACACAGTTTTACCGAAGAAGTTTTAAGGTGTAACTACTATACCTAGTCTTGGAATACTTAAATTAGAAGTTTTTTAAAGCTCAGACTAACAGGATCTTCTGTTGCTCTACCTGGAATTTTTGAATGTTTGAAAGTCGTTTGTAGTAAAGTTCAATATTGCCAATTAGGATTTTCCTATCCTCACCTTTTTTCTTTTCTTTCTGTCTAATGTAATTGTCCGCCTTCTTTATTTCATCTTTTACTTTTGATACTATTGTTTTGATTATTCTGTTGAGACATCTGATATCCGACCTTCTCTTATACTTTATTCTTTAGAATATATGCACTATTATAACTGCAGAGCAATGGGTTTTAACTAGCCACTAGATATTACCATGTCTTTCCTTTTTGATCCAGAAAATAGATGAAAACTGTTGAAAACTTTTCAGATTTCCCTTTCCATTTTAAAAAATTTTGTAACTTAGATCTCAAGCTAAATTTAATGCGGAGCTTCCCTTTCAGTTACAGAGGCATTCTACCAGACTTCTTTTTCACCTTGTGTTTTATGAAATTCATGTTTATTAATTTCATGTTTATGAATATTCTGTCCATTACAAATATATTGCACAGACATCTAAATACATTGTTATGTACTACGATCAAACTGAGGTACTTGTAATTCTTCACATTAATTCAAGAACAGTATTGCCTTTCAGTTCTCCATAAAAGCAGGTGATTATAACACATCAGAAGACTACAGAGCATGAATCTTTCAACAAATTGTGGAATGTTATCCACAGGCTGCAGCTTGTATCTCCACTTCTCAAGGCCTCTGCTGTCACACTAGGTCTGAATTTCTCTGCAATATGTCACTGTGTTGCAGTCAAATACCTTACTGTGCATACAATAACTCCTTGTTGCAGCTATCTATATAATATATATCCATATAACTATGGTTGCACCACACAAATATACTTTTTTTCTCTTTTTTGGCCCATGAAATTAGCAAATAGGATTTATTGTTGACGACACAAGCTGTGAAAGAAATCTCCATGTAGATTTTATAACTGGGTCAATTTTCCATAGGAAAACAATTATATCTTTTGTCTGAGAGAGTTGTAAGATTTAAACAAAAAGTCTTCCACCTAAGTAGGACTTTTTTTATTTTCTTTTGTTAATGTTATACTAATTAGCAGTGCTCTACTTATCTTTTTTCCACTAGGTCAGCAGTAGTAATTAGAACAGATTGAATGCAGTGAATTAGGTCCTGAAGGATGTTATGCTCAAAATCTTGTTTATGGGCAAAGAGGAAGCACACCTTGTAAATAAATAAAATCAAAAATTTATTTTTACTATAATTGAAATGTTGAGCATCTATTCATTATTAGTCCAGATCTAATTGCTACCAAAAAACCAAAAGAATAATGAGGCAGCTAAAATTGTTCTACACACACTTCTTAGTTTCTACCCCTTTTCTTGGTGGTGTGCTCACCTCTTCCCTGCTCCTCTGGGCCTAAGGTCCATGGTTTCACACCAATGAGGAGAGAGTGTTATGATGAATTGTCAGCATCTGGAGTCCTTCACCAGGAGGAATATAATGTTCACATTGATAGTTTCTTCTTCAACTGTCTAGGATCAACTTGGGGTTATTTTTATTTGTTTGCTAGCACATTTTTACACCTTTCTCTTTCTCCCTTGGCCTACAGCTCCAGGTTACATGCAAATTTGCTATATATTGTGACCTTTACATATGTTAGATATTATTTCTTTGTTTCTCTTTGTTCTGCCCAGCTCCAGGTCTCCATTTCTTTAACTGACAATGAGTGCTGTTGCTCATAGCTGTGGTGCCTCCAGTGCCAGGCTGGTGACCCATCTCTTCTCGTCCCATGCCTGCACTCTGTGTTGCATCTTGTGCCTCTGCTTCTCAGGGCCTGCATTTCTCTACATCATTGTATGAGTTCTAAATATCTAAATATGAGTTCTAAATATCTCATTCTACATAGTTTCTCATGAAACTCATCACAGGGACACAAGGTCTGTGTCATAAATCTGAAGCCCAAATTTAGGAGGGATTTTTCATTACAAAAAAGATTTGTTGACAACATGATATTGTCTCTGAAAAGTGAATGTTTCTCCTAGAGCAAAAAAAGTTATTCTATGTAAAAAATTGACTTGGAATTGAAGGCATAAGGTAGAGATGGTGTCCTTTCTTTCTTCTGTTCATCAAAAGTTATCAACAATATTATATTTAGAGCAGTGTTTGTAATTAAATAAAAGAAACAACTGTCTGAAGGTGTAAGAGGGAGTACTATGTTTTGATAAATCATTAAACAATGTGATTATTTTCCTGCACTGCATGGAAACAAATTACCACTTTTAAAGAATATGTAGGTTTTGGTTTTTGTGGGTTTCTTTTGCTGCTATTGTTTTTTTGAGTTTGGGTTTTTTTGGTTGTTTCCCCCCCCCCCCCCCCTTGGGAATGAAAAATGTGTCCTTATTCCACCTCCCTTGGATATTCTTTAAGGGTATACATGCATGTCTGGCAAACAATCTGTGTGGTATCAGCACTAATGTTTGGACACTGAATTGTTCAGCAGATTTTGAGGAGGTACAAGAGGTTCTTTTTTGCTTTTCTTTCCTTGCAACAAGGAGAAATTCAAACCCTACAAGTCTCACACCTGCAGCTCAGGGAAATAAAATTATTCTGAGAAAGTGCTGCTAACACACTGACCAATAGATTATAGGAGTTATATGAAATTCTTCCATTTATTTCTGAAATTCCCAAACTGCTTAGTTAACATGTTGTTCAATTCTGTGTAAATTTTTATTATGTTGATTCAAAATCAGTTGTATGTTTTGTTGTGCTTCCCTTTTCATTACATTTTTAAAGAACATAGTGCAAAAAGAGTACACCTGACATTTTCAGATATTTATTAGAAAATACTTAACTTCTATACACAAGGAAAAAAAGGACACACTACTTTTTCACCTTTATTTATGAAAATAGGACCAGGAATACAGAGACAAATCCTTTTGTATAGGTCAAATATCTCTAATGTGTAAAGATTTAATGCAGGGAAATACACGTTATCAAGAGGTAAGATGCTCTATTGTCCAAAAAATTTCAAAAATCAATTGTAATCTGTTTTAAACATTGTTGCTCTCAAACAATCTCTGTTCAAACTGATTTGACTTTTTACCCTGAATCCAACTGGGCTGCCTTGTATATAGTAACCTGAAATAGTTATAGCTATACGTGTTTTGATTTTTGTTGTAAACAATCATCTTTGTTAGGTGAAATACTGTATTTCAAGAATATCATACATGTTCAATAACATAAATCTTATAGACATAAGTAAAATTTCATAATAGTTGGCATTGTTAATGCCCTATTGCAAAATACAGAGAACCAGAAGTATAGTTTTTACCAAGGTAGTATAGCTTTTTTCATTGAGTGGTGTCACTAGAGTTAAATATCAGGCAAATCTTCTTAAGTATCACTTAAACTACTAGAAGCAATACCTCTCATGATCATGAAAATGCAGGAGAGCAAGTAGTTGTCACCTTCTTGATACCTGTGATGTCTCTTTTTCCAAGTCTATACACCCTTTAACCTTTCCAAAGTTAATTAATGCACTCATTTTTTTAAAGTAGAAAAATAACTGAGAAATGGACGCAATTTATTCTTCATTTGATTTAGTCAACCAAAGCTTACTTAATGACATTTATGGCTTTTACCAGATATTAATTAGTGATATGACTATCCCTTTACTGAATCTCTGCCAAACACATTAGATTCTAATATATTACTATTCTTCAAATAACTCTTTGTGGGAACTATGAATAAAGCTCAGGAGAAATCACACTAATTTGATTTCTCTTTAATATTGCATTTAACTGCAGTTCTCAAAATAATGAAAATGGAAACATAGTTCTTTTGGTACAGCTTATGCTAAAAGGTATTGTATAAACACCAAGAACTATGCTTCAGGCTTATATCAGTTGTGGTGTCATCATATAATACAGTATTATGTTCCTCCTTGACAGTTCCCTGTTCTAGTTACTTAAATTATCTAAACGAATGATGACACTAGAGATTATTAGAGAAGTTAGGTGTAAATTAGGTCTCAGTCAACTCCCTCACCAAAAATTAATTTACCCCATCAGCAAAGTGTTTTTTTGGTTCACCTTCCTGGATCATTTCCATCCTCTTCTGTTGTTGTTAAAATAACTACAGGAATCTTGTCTTTGCTAGTTTGAACTCTTTGTGATCCATTTAATTCAAGTAATGCAATAAGAAGTATCATAGACTCTCATAACCTTGATAGCTATGCATTAGTTACCTATTTAGGACTGCCAGGGACTTCCATATTCATGCTAGCTTTGGATTTCTGCTATCCCCTTTTTCAGATTCAACGAGCACTTTCAGAGTTTTGTAAACATCGATGCTAACATATAAGTTGTTATGATTTCATTTTCTGCTTTCTGCTGTTTCCTGGACTATCATAAATCCAGTGAAAATTGTTTTATAATAATCTTTCACTATCTGCTGAACTCTGTATATTGGGTTCAAATCATGCCAGGATTTAATTTCTTTGATCACGTACATAGTGTTTTAAGGGATAAACTCTCTATTCTTCCCTTTGATTTATTAACAGGAAGAACAATGGCTCTCAATAGGAAAAGACTGGGAATCCAGTCTTCTTTTCTAAATCAACCTGACTTTAATTCTATTTACCATAATATTCATTGGGGACTTTTCAGTTTTCTGTGTTACATTTTAGCTGGAATGGTAGAAAGCAATTTGATTCAACATTTCAGTGTTACATACTCATTAAATAAGTAAATTAAAGAATATATTTGTACATAAAATCACCATTCTCCCTTCTTTGACATCTTGGATTTTCTTATTCTGACAAAAACAAGTGAATACTTGTTTGTCCTGCAGAGTTGAACAAGCTGTAGACTTGAGAGGGATAAATTACTTTGCTGTTGTGAATTATCACCAAAATTGGCAGCCTCAGTCCTGGTCATGAATCTTTTTAATTGGCAAAATACCCCATTTTAATTAGCATATGCACAGTAACATTAATCCGTATGTCTCCTGCTCTTTAGCTTATTTGGTAGAAGCAGGGTTCTATTTTTTATCTCTGTCTCAGTAACTTCTCTGCTCCTAAATGGTTTTATCATTAATGTTCAATCCATCTAAAATTGCTTACTGGCTTGTTATGTATTTCTTCTACAGCATTATTCTACTAGATGTGCTAAAACAGAAGAAGAGATGGCTTGGATTATATCTGTCAACCTTATTATGTAAGATTCCATTTTAGACAGCTTTTAAAGCAAGCAACAATAGCATGTGGCAATTTACAGTGATTTTTGAGTTTGCCAATCTTTGCTGTAAGATCCTAGGAAGAAAAAAAGACACACTTTATACAAGTTAAAAAAACTTGTGCATGATGGAAGTGAAAAGAATCTCATTCTCTTACATTTTGAAAAGAAGAAAAAGGTGAAATGAGAGAGAATTTCTGAGCATACAAATCCCATAAATATTGCAATATGTTTAAAAGGGAAAATTAAAGCTATGGAAAATAAAACAAATCTTGTATTAAGGACAAAACCAAACCACACATTTTCTGGATAAGATACTAATCTTCACTGACTGGAAGGGTAGATTAGATAGTACATGGGGTACTGTGATTGCAGAATGGCACTGCACGTCTATTGCAGTATTCCATAGAGCGGTGTTTGTCCCTAGAAGACCATAAACAGAGTCTATGGCAAAACCAGTTGTTCCTCATAACTCTCACATTTTATCTTGCTCTAGAACAGAAACTGTGGGTAGTGAAAGATAGAAACTGTGCTTTGCAGGAGGTATGAACACAGCTCTTCTAATAAAGGGGAGAATAGTCTTGTATAGTTACTGTAAATAATACAATAAAAGTATTTGCATTTAAAAAAACAACAAAAAAAGAAAAAGAGATCATATCATGCTAAGGCACCTGCATTCCTAATATTAAGCAGTGCATTCAGATACAGTTATTTCTGAATGCTGAGTTTTGTATTTGGTATCATTTCCACGAGTCTTTTATTGTGGCATGGAGGAAGCAAAAAAAACACTGGATGGGTTTAATTGGAAAAAAATATTGTGTAGTTAGGTAGAAAAGATAAGCGCAGTAAAAACTGTTGTTTCAAAAATAGTTGATTAATCTATATCTGTAATCTAAGGAGAGAGTAGAACCTCCCAAGACATGATTCATCTCACTCAGTTTATATTCCACTTTTAGGAAACAATGAATCATACCAAAAGAGACATTTATCAGTTAAGTAAAAGCAGTCTAAATTACTATCCTTTACTGACTATCCAAAGTTTAGGTGGTTAGACAACGTAAATTATACTTAAAAGCTCAGGGAGTCTTCACTTTCCTGTAACTAATATCTAGTTACAACTGTCAGTTGTCCAGTGGCAGTAGCACAACAAAAGAAAACCTAATCCTATTCAGTATAAAAGTGTCAACCAGCTACAATCAGCAGCAAGTTTCAGAAAATGGAAAAGGACTTGGGAGTTAACGGGTAGGAGGGAGGTGAAGTACCAGATCAAAGAGCTTTAGGTATAACCTATACCGCAAAGTTTTATTAGTAGCAAAAATACGGGATAATAATATTACATAAAGTGTTCTTCCAAAAGTATCAAAGAGGTTTCTTTAGTTCCAAGATACATATTTCTTTGATGATTCTGTGGCATGTCACAGAACAGCATAAAAAGTAATGTGATCATTTTGCCAGTTTAACATTAGATCAGAGGACTTATCAATAATATGAGAGTTAGGTCAGGCAGGAGGAAAATACCAGAAACATTAGTACTGTTTGCAGCATAAGAACAGGCAGAAGGCATAAAAAAGTAGCATGAGCAGATATTTAAGATGATAATGTGACCATTTCCAGGAGTTGTTTTGTTTGGATATTGGGATTTTGGTTTAGTTTGTTTTGGTTTACTTTTGTAGCAAAGAGAACAGCTTAGTGAGGTTACACAGTAGTCTGCATTAATTAAATTGGTAAGAGAAAAACCTTTTTAAAGCTTTAACATATATACTTGACTTAAAGAGAGGAAATAGAGATGTCAGGAGTGTTTGCTTTATCCACATTCATCCTAAGACACAATCCACAAGGAAAACATTGTAATATATTACATCCTTTTGCATGTTTAATTTTGCAGAATATGTGGGAGAAACCAACTTTAGACAGATTCTAGGGTGAAATGTAACAAATGTAATTTTAAAAACATTCTAGAAAAGTCCAACATCATAAAAAGAAAAATTCTGAAAAAATGTGATATGAAGTTCTGTATTCCCTTACAATAAAATCAAAAGGTTGATTTTGGTTTTGTTGATTTTTCTAGTTCATTTGTTTTCACTTTAGTACTGCAAATGGCAGCAAACTGGTCTAGTAAACTGGCCATAAAACAACAATATATCAAGCAACAGCTCTGCTGTCAGCAGAAGATACCATTCCTCCACCCCCATCCTGTATTGTTATTTGTATTATAACAAATACATTCTCTGACAAAAATGTGGAAAGTATTTACACAATTGATTTCCATAAGCAGATTCATTTTGCTGAATGCCCCAAACGTTACTGCATCAAACCTGTATAATTGCCACATACTATATTGAAAAGATCTGAAAAAAGTGCAGGCTATGTGCACTTGCTCAGCCAGATGGGCTGACCTTGATGCTATTGTCTAAAATATATCTCTTTCTGCAACTGTTTTTCTGTCTGATATTTGGGGAAGAAATCCCTATTGTTTTTCAATTAATTGATTTGTTATTGAGAGATTTGGTGCAAATTTACTCAGTTTGAACTGCATCAGTCTCACATCTTTCAACCAGAATTCCAGATGTTCCTGTCTGCCAGTGACAGATGCAATCTGATTTCTATTCTATACCAACTCTACATTGATATAGCCTATATTTGGATGTATGGTTAGTAGTATAGTTATTGTAAATTTTTCCTGTGGATTGTGCTTTAAGAGTGGGAAAGCTTGAAGATTCTTAAGTGCAGGGGGGAATATAATGCTGGAAATACATCAATATATCAGTAAACTGAAGCAAGTTCTGCTGAGAGGCTGAGGATGCTGGGCTTGTTCAGCCAGGAGAAGGGACAGTTTTGAAAGGAGTTTGTCACCAAGCCGGCAGGGTGGGACTTCTCTCAGAGCTGCCTGGAGGCAGGATGAGAGTAAAGGGGCATAACTTGAAGGAAGAGTGGTTCAGACAGGAAATAAAGATAAAAAATTTCCCCCTATACACAAACAAGCAGTGGAAAAGGCTACTCAGGGAGGTTCTGCAGTCTCTGTCCTTGGGGGTTCCAAGACCCAACTGGATCAAACTCTGAACAATTTGTTCCAGTATCAGAGCTGACCCTGCACTGAGCAGCAGGTTGGACTAGAGACCTCCTCAGGTCCCTTCCAACCTGGACAGTGGACAAGGGAAAAGCAATGGATGTCACCTATCTGGACTTCTGTACAGCCTTCGACATGGTCCCCCACAACATCCTTCTCTCTAAATTGGGGAGATATGGATTTGATGAGTGGACTGTTCAGTGAATAAGGAATTGGCTGGATGGTTGCATCCAGAGGGTAGTGGTCAATGGCTCGATGTCCACATGGAGACTGGTGACAAGTGGTGTCCCTCAGGGTTCCATACTGGGACCAGTGCTGTTTAATACCTTCATCAATGACATAGACAGTGGGATTAGGTGCACCCTCAGCAAGTTTTCAGACAACACCAAGCTGAGTGGTGCAGTTGACACACCAGAAGGACGAGCTGTCATCCAGAGGGACCTGGACAAGCTGGAGAGGTGGGCCTGTGTGAACCTCATGAGGTTCAACAAGGCCAAATGCAAGGTCCTGCACCTGGGTTGGGGCAACCCCCAGTATCAATACAGGCTGGGGGATGAAGGGATTGAGAGCTGTCCTGTGGAGAAGGACTTGGGGGTATTGGTGGATGAGAAGCTGGACATGAGCCAACAATGTGTGCTTGCAGCCCTGACAGCCAACCAAATCCTGGGCTGCACCAAAAGCAGCGTGGCCAGCAGGTCGAGGGAGGTGATTCTGCCCCTCTGCTCTGCTCTGGTGAGACCTCATCTGGAGCACTGCGTCCAGCTCTGGGGCCCTCAGCACAAGACGGACAGGGACCTGCTGGAGCAGGTCCAGAGGAGGGACACAGAAATGATCTGAAGGCTGGAGCACCTCTCCTATGAGGCCAGGCTGAGAGAGTTGGGGTTGTTCAGCCTGGAGAAGAGAAGGCTGCGAGTAGACCTTATTGCGACCTTTCAGTACTTAAAGGGGTCCTATAGGAAAGATGGGGGCAATCCTTTTAGCAAGGCCTGTTGTGACAGGACAAGGAATAATGGTTTTAAACTAAGGAGGGTAGATTCAGACTAGGTGTAAGGAAGAAGTTTTTTACAATGAGGGTGGTGAGGCACTGCAACGTGTTGCCCAGAGAGACAGTGGAGGCCCCATCCCTGGCAACATTCAAGGTCAGGTTGGGTGGGGCTGTGAGCAACCTGATCTGGTTAAAGCTGTCCCTGCTCACTGCAGGGGGGTTGGGCTAGATGAGCTCTAAAGGCCCCTTCCAACCCAAAGCATTCTATGATTTTATCCTGTGATATCACAGTCCAGCTTCTACCTATTGACTTCTTCTACCTCACCATTTCATAAATTTGTAGAGGTGAATCATATGAAGCTAGGAAATAGGTGGATTTAGATGTGGTATAATCTTTCTCATAACTTTTTTTTCTCCTCAGGGGAAGAAGGAAGTGGTCAGGATGCTAGAGTTTTCATAATTCATTTCAAAGATATGTTAAACAAAAATATATCTCAGATTTCATATGCTAATTTTTTTTATTTTAAAAATGTTCAAAAAGTTACTGTGCTGAAGTTATTCACTAGCGTTTCATGGAATATCACCACTGAGTAAATTAAGACATTATTACACAGTGGGTACTCAAGTAATAGTCAAAAGTAAGGACATATACATCCTACTAAGAAGAATAGCAAGTCTCCTCATTTTCATGTGGAAAGACTGGTACAGCGAAAAGAAGGATCAGTATTACTTGAAAAATGTTTCATTCAGGAACTGCTTTGTTATTAACAGAGAGCAAAATTAATGTATTAGACGGGAAGAATCCAGGGGTATTGGACACCCATAGTTCCTTGGGTTTGTATAGAATTATTTTTAAAACCCTTTAGCATTACTTTTATCCTGTTCCATTGTCATAGATGCTTAGACTTTAGACATTCCTCTCTTCTTATGGGAGCTTCATTAATCTTAAATATTTTTGTTTCCCAAATTTTGTTCCTGCTTCTCCAGTGAAGTTATGAATTGTGCACAAAAATAAGCTCCATTTAGAATCCAGTGATGGAAGCCTTTTTGATCTCAGTCTCCCACAGAAGTTACTAAAGGATGAACTATCTATTTCTATAAACTTTATATTCTATGATACAGGGTTAGTACAACATAAAAGTTCTTTACTTTAAGAGAGAAATAATTTAACACACTTTTCCCTAACTCAACTCCTTTGTCATGTGCAACAGCCATATCTGAAGTATACTGATATAAAAAATTATATATATTTGGCTTCAATTAAACATCATTCTTACATTTATTCTCATATTATTTTTAGATAAAATATTCACAACTCTCCTTTTTAGTGGTTCTGCTATTCTTCTATGCTGCACATGCATAGCTGTCAGCATGCTAACAGTAAAGGATTTTATGTTGCTTGTTAATACTGCCTACCCATGCATTACATACATCTTTTTGTCTTATATCATTGAAGAAAATGCTTAACTATACATGTGTAGTATTTAGATTAATCTTTAATAAAACTGAGTTTCTGACCAGTCATAGTAGATATTGGGTTTTGTTTTCCTTCCTTCTTTTTGCTGAATATACAGTTAGCAGTTAAAAAAAAAAACAAGAAATACTGATTGCTTATAGGCTGGAATATTGCAAGAAAGGGAGATGAAAAAAGACAGTGAGAATCAGCACTCCTTTTCAGATTTCATTCTTATCCACTTTACAGGTATAAGTAGATTTTCTTCTCTTTTTCTTTTTAATAAGGAATGTAAATATTCACCTCATTTCATATTTCTATTTTTCTATTAGCCAGTGTCCTGATTTCGGCTGGGATAGAGTTAATTTTCTTCCTAGTAGCTGGCATAGTGCTGTGTTTTGGATTTAGTAGGAGAAGAATGTTGATAGCACACTGATGTTTTTAGTTGTTGCTAAGTACTGCTCATGCTAGTCAAGGACTTTTCAGCTTCCCATGCTCTGCCAGGTGCACAAGAAACTGGGAGGGGGCACAGCCAGAATAGTTGATCCAAACTGACCAAAGGGCTATTCCATACCATATGACGTCATGCTCAGTATAGAAACTGGGGGGGGGGTTGGCCAGGGAGCAGCGATCGCTGCTCGGGAGCTGTCTGGGTATCGGTCAACAGGTGGTGAGCAATTGCATTGTGCATCACTTGCTTTGTATATTATTATTACTATTATTATTATATTGTTATTATTATTATTTTACTTTATTTTATTTCAATTATTAAACTGTTCTTATCTCAACCCAGGAGTGTTTCTCACTCTCACTCGTCCGATTCTCTCCCTCATCCCATCGGGGTAGGGGGAGTGAGCGAGCGGCTGCGTGGTGCTTAGTTGCTAGCTGGGGCTAAACCACGACAGCCAGTTACACCAGGTTGAATATGTTTGGTAACCAATTACATGTTAAGGATTTCTGTCTTTATTTTCCTTTATAGATTGATCACAATGAACTAGAACAGGATATAAGCTTTAACTACTCCTATAGATAACCAAAGCCAAAATTTAAATCCTTAGATTCTTTACTCAGGAAATCCTACATATTTTCATCTTTCTTTTTTTTTTTTTTTTTTTTTTTTTTAAGTTTGTGGTGGAAGAAAACAACTCTTGAAGGCAAAACCCACCATTTTAAGTCCAGAATTTCTCTGAGAAAAAAATGAGAATATTTTCTACTGTGTCAGGGTGCACTGGGGGCCAGCAGATCCCTGGGGTCAGGACATGGGGAGCTGCAGGGGCTCCCCATGGGGGCACAGGACACGGCCTGGCAGCCAGGGCCTGTCCCACCCCCCGAGGCAGAGAGCAGGGAAGGCCAGAGAGCAGCGGGGGCAGCCCCCGCCCTGGGCATTGGGCACCTCACTGGGGATGGGGACAGGCCGAAGCTGGTGGCTTGGCGGGGCCCATGGCTGGGCAGGGCTGTGGGGAGATGGAGACTGGCACTGCTGTGGCATTGCTGGGGCAGGGGCTGATGGCTCTGGAGGGGCTGAAAGGCGATGTGGGGTCATGGCCAGGGACTAATGGCCCTGAGGGAGGCTGAGCAGGAACAGTCAGGCCTGGTGGTGCCCTCAAGACCTTTATATACTGCAGTGAAACTGAAGACATTAATAAAAACAGAAAACAAATGAACAAACAGGTTTTTCTCTTTTCCTTTTCTAAGTATTAATAATTCATCATGTTATTCACCCAAATACATGCCAACTTCATGTCTCCTTGTTAGACATAAATAATAGTTAATTTTTAATGACATGAATTTTTAACTTTTTTGCTTTATTTTAAGTATAATTTTCCAAGTTTGGAGCCTTGAAATTCTATTTGTTTGTTTTAAAAAAGAAGGATATATAGAACTTCATAAAGTGCAGAAGTAGAGTTTTATTTGGCATTTTTTGTTTTACTCTTTACAATAACTATACGTAAACATGTCACAGCAAAAATGTTGGACAAAAACACATAACTGAGAGGACAAGTCTCATTTAATTGCTTACTACTACTTAATCCCTTTGAGCAGAACAAAAAATTCAGTCTGTGGTGCTAGCATAGTCATGAATTACCAGATGTAATTATCCACTATAATTAGAGATATCAATTTTTCTGAAATAAATTATCATTTTATCACAGTCTCTTATCAGTTGGATATTTTTCTATAGCAGAATCTAAAGCAACACTGGCACAATGTACATCAGATGGTTCAGAGGGAGAAAAAAAGAATGAGAAAGAGCTAATGGTAGATGATGTGAAATGAAGAAAATTAATAGTGCAAATGATACATTCGTCGTATTTGTCATGTTCATGAAGTTGCAAATATCTTGGTCCACTAACTAGTGAAATTATCTTGGGTATAACCATCAATCTTAAAAATAATATGACTGAAAAAGCAGGGTGTTTAAAAAAATATCTTCAAAATCACTCTTAAAGGGCCTTTTCCCAAAGAATTCACTAGAAAATTACTCTTGAGAGAAAACAGAAACAAAAATAACAATGTAGTGCATATTGGCTTATCCTAAATGGCATCAGCATGATCCTGACAGTTTTCCAGTAACAAATGTTTTCACATAAAATGTGAATATATTATGTCTTAAGTAATCCCATGTGGGTTATCTTTCTGTTTATAAGAATGTGCCTCACAGGGCAACTTCAGCTAGTTTTATGAACAACTGATTTATATTGTTTAAAATATGTTTACAGTTTAGTTTGTAATTTTGTATTGAAGTAGACATTAGCCAGATAATAGTAGTCAAACATTAGATTTATGAAATCTCAAAAGAGGAATTATGCAAATTGTTTATAAAATTTGAAGTGTTATAATTATGAGTGTGTAAAAAATTTTCAGCAATAACATGTTTTATTTAAACTGTATTTGACATTTTTCCATTGGCAGTAACTGAAAGTCCTCAAAAAACAGTCTTCTGCGTAATCAAGCACCTAGGAAAATGTTGACAAAATTAACACAGGTCACCTTATGTCAGAGAAAGCTCACTGTTGTAAGGAAGCCCAGAGAATCTTACCTGGCCTTAGCCTGCCCTTTCTGTGTTCCTCTCATTTCTGTAAGAAGGAAATTTTTGTGCGTAAAATAAAAGGTCTTGTATTCTAAGACATCAGATCCATGACATACATTGTAGCTTTTACTTTCTGTTCGATTTAGATGTTTAAGAGAAGAACTGAGATTTCTTTGCTCAGTTGGTAAGGAAGAATTATAGAATCTTTTGCAGCTACAACAGAAGCCAATTCACTTTTTGACTAAAAGAGTAGTAAAAAATACTAGTAATAATTTACAGCTCAAAGTTGCTACCGAGGCTAATGAAACCAAAGGTTTGAATTTACTAAGTACTCTCTTCCAGAAGTGTAACAAGGAATAATCATGTGGGCTTTGTGCTTTGTTTACAAGTTCTTTTAAGAGTATGACAAAGACCTCAAGTTAATTTATGTTAGTTACTAATCAGAAATTATTGTTTTCACTTAGATTTACAGTTATACTAGTCTAGACTGAAATCAAGCCTGAACTTCAAGGCCATCAGCAGAAAAATCTCCACCACTACCAATTTATCTGAGAACAAAAGAAGAGATAATATGCAAGGAACATCTGGGAACATATGGCAAACAATTTCACAGTCACATACTTACAAATTATGATGTCAATAGAAATTAGAGAGGATGCCAGTGGCAGAAATATGGCTTTGAAATAGTTTAATATATTAAAATAGTATACATAGCTTAAAAACTACTTAAATTGTCTAAGACCCATGCAATTTGGTATAGGATTTT
The DNA here is from genome assembly GCF_030463565.1 of Pelecanus crispus. Taxonomy (NCBI): domain Eukaryota; kingdom Metazoa; phylum Chordata; class Aves; order Pelecaniformes; family Pelecanidae; genus Pelecanus; species Pelecanus crispus. Next base: position 64,868,044 of record NC_134646.1, on the reverse strand, counting down.
TATTATATCCATTAGCTATGCACAGTTAAGCAGTCATACCCTCTGTCTTGTCTGTGTGGAGACCATAAATGAAGACTAGAGCTGTCTAATTCTTCACGACCACAGATTTATACTGTAAATTTTGCTTGACTTCTTCTTGTGGGCGAAGGGAATGAGTCTTTATCTAATTAACTAATAGTATGAATAATGAATATGACGTTAGAAAAGCATTAGTCCTTTTCACATATAGTACAAGACTATATGAGGCAGGAAGGATCCCTTCAGCATTTGTGTGCACAAAAAAAAAAAAAGAAGAGAAACATATAAACATGCAGCTTTGCTGGAGAAAGAGAGGATTCATTAGAAGCAGACAAAAAGAAAGAATATTTTTCAGTGGATTGGATGGTTTCAAGGCATATCCAATTTCCATTCAGACTGTAAATCTACAAGTCATAGCCCTTAACAGCAGAGCTTCATGCTTAGCATGGCAAACTTGAGTCCTCATTCTGTCTTTAAATCACTCTTTAGAAAGCAACATTCATGGGAGTATCTAGGCACTACATTCTTAATACTAATAAAAGAAAGTGTTACAGTCATAAGAAAACACCATCAGTTTTATTTAAGAAACGTGGCATTATTTGATATATTTGATAAACACGTCCAGAAGGAAGTTTAAATTCAGCTGAATTTGGAAGCTGCTAACCTTTGATCCCCTGTGAACAAAAGGACAGACATGGAAAAATCTGACTGAGATTTCTGTAGCAAGGATTGTGAATATGTTTGGGTTCTCAGTTTGAAGAAGTGTAAAGGACTTTTACTGGGATTCCAATTCCTTTTGTTGCAAGAACTGTTTTAGCATGAACCAAATGAGATTTTTATTGCCATATTAGTGAAGTCAAGTGCTTAGCACAATGGTTTGTCATTGCTGCCACTGAGTGTTTTGCAGATGAACTTGCTAGCACAGCAGAGCACAATAGCATTGAAATGCAGAATGCTGTAAAATCATAGCAATAGAAAGCATAAGAAAATTATGTTCAGGACCTATACAGAAGCTGAATTTCTAATTTTTCTGTCTGTTAGTATAGTCATGATTGTGGCAATAAAATGCATTAAGTGTATACATATGAATGTTTTCACGTTCACAGTGGAAATAACAAGCTTTTCCCAGTATTTTCCTTTGGAATTGTGTTCCGTGTCTATTACCTCTTAACTGTGAAAAAAGTAGCCCTCTAAGATACACTATTAATATATATAATTATTAATATATATAATTATTACTTAAATTAATTAATTATGGCCCTTGGAATGGATATGTTATTGGAAACCAATCCGATTCTGTACTTGGCTCCATTTCTCAGGAATTTCACCTCATTGAAACTATGGGATTTGGCTCTCTATGAATGTTTGTTTGAAGACAGAGATAAAAACATAAATCTTGAACTTTAATAGTGATTATGTTAAGCAGTTATTGTTTTCACTGAGATCAGAACTGTATTCTTACTGTAGTTAACATAATATTGCTGGGGGGAAAGAATGGTTGATCAGGACTTAGTAACATTGTACATGTACTTACATGAATGACTGACTGAAAAGGGTTTTTTTGACTATATTCTTTGTCTTATTAAACAGAAGAAAAAAAAATCCAGAAGACTCTTGGTCACATTCTTGTCAATTTTATATTTATTCCAGAGCTATAACTAAGGTAAAATTTATTCTTCGTTTTCAATACAACATGAGAGGATGTGGAACATTATCACAAACAATCCTTCTGAGATAAAAACCTAAATACAGAACAAACATCTGGTTACCCCAGGGTTAATGGTAAAATTCTTTATTTAAGTTCATCTCACATAACGTTATATATCTCCGTCATTGACTTCTAACACAAAGCTAGTAATCCTAAATTCTTTTGAAGTTAATGGAGGGGAAAAGGAACTCTTAGTTTGAGTGTCTTCCTGCATATGCCTACTTTTTTTCCCACTGACTGTGAATGGATCTCAGCTCAGAAAACATATCTGTATTTATTTAGATCAGTCTCAGCAATAAGAACTTCAATGTAGCCAAGATGCTGACACACCAAGATAATAGTTACATCACTGTAATATACATAAATTATAACTCTTTCTTTCAATGTAAACAACCTTAGCAAATAGTAGACACTGAATCATTCCGAAGCAATTGTCTATGCTGATAAACTTGAATTTTGAAAAGAGCTATTATTGTTAATTTTTAGGAAAAACTTTTGAATTTTTAAGTTCTAAGACAGGCTGACAACAGAGAAGCTATTGTCACCTATTGAAAAGTTTGAGCTTTCAAAAATTCATTTTTTAGTCCAGCTCTACATATTACAGAAAGCATGTATTTCACTCAGGAAGGACCAGAGGCCAGGGGATTTTTATAACCTATTATTTCAGCCATCTCAAAGTGATTTTGAGAGGTCATATATGCCATCATCCCCCACTGAAATCTTAACTATTTCAGATGTTAACTCCTTACATTTTGTCTGCAAGCAAAAACCCACTTTGTAATCAAGGGGGCTGCCAATAACTGGTCAATTAGTTAGAAATACAAATTCATTTTAATTGGAAATATTCTCAGTTGGGAGACATGGAACTGGAACAGAAAATATGAGCCTATATGATGTGCTTGCCTACTCATTAACCCCAAATTAAATTTAAAACACAAAAGCATAAAATTAAATTGTTATATTGCATTTTTCTTATTTTATAACAGATGGGTGAAATTATTTGAATTCTGCTTAGGTTTTAGAATATTTATTCTAACTTTATTTTGAGAAAATAATAAAATCATAGAATGGTTTCAGTTAGAAGGGACCTTTAAAGATCATCTAGTTCGACCCCCCCCCTGCACAGGGGAGGGACATGTTCCACCAGATCAGGTTGCTCAAAGCCCTGTCCAGCCTGAACTTGAACAATTCCAGGGATGGAACATCCACAACTTCTCTGGGCAACCTGTTGCAATCTCTCACCACTCTCATTATAAAGAATTTCTTCCTTATATCTAATCTAAATCTACCCTCTTGTTCTATCCCTAAAGACCCTGTTAAAAAGTGTCTCTCCATCTTTCTTTTAAGCCCCCTTTAAGAATTAAAAGGCCACCATACAGTCTCCCTGGAGCCTTCTCTTCTCGAATCTAAACCCCAACTCTCTCAGCCTTTCTTCATAGGAGAGGTGTTCCAGACTTCTGATCATTTTCATGGCCCTCATCTGATCAGCTTACATGTTCTTGACTACATTAGTATGCACTGTCTTGCCTTCACTGTCTTACAGTTATGACATGATTGCACATACGTGTCTGAGAGTTGGGGTTGTTCAGCCTGGAGAAGAGTAGGCTGCTGGGAAACCTTATTGCAGCCTTTCAGTACTTAAAGGGGGCCTATAGGAAAGATAGATGGGGGCAATCTTTTTAGCAAGGCCTGTTGTGACAGGACAAGGAGTAATGGTTTTAAACTAAAGAAGGGTAGATTCAGACTGGTGTAAGGAAGATGATTTTTACAATAAGGGTGGTGAGGCACTAGAATGGGTTGCCCAGAGAGGTAGTGGAGGCCCCATCCCCAGAAACATTCAAGGTCAGGTTGGACGGGGCTCTGAGCAACCTGATCTGGTTAAAGCTGTCCCTGCTCACTGCAGTGGGGTTGGGCTAGATGATGTCTAAAAGTCCCTTCCAACCCAAAGCCTTCTATGATTCTATATCAAAGTCACACATGCATACACAAATTATAGTGTTTGAATGAATGAAGAGGTTTCTTCATATTAGGAAGTGTTTAAGAAAGGGACAATTTATTTTTCAGTTGCCAAGTATTACTAATGGGATCTCACATGCACTGGAGGAAGCTTTATCAGATACAGTTGATTTATTCTGGGAAAAGACCGGTACAACCATATTTAAAATAAACATCGCAGGTAGCAATCTCTTGAGTGCTGAGTGCTGCCATTGAGTTAATTTTTTTTTATAAAAAAGGCTATGAACCTAGCTAATAAAATACTTTTTCACACAAAATAGAAAATTAAGCCAGGAAAGTTCACTGCTTAAAATAAAATTCCATGCAAGTTTATGAAAAGAAGTACGCATCTGGAAGCAAAGTTTAAATGTTTGGTCCCCAATGGACAAGCTCTCAATACCCTCCATGATCTCAAAATCTAGTCCAAATATGCCCTTCCCAAAAGGTCTGAACTTAGTTCAAAAAGGAAAGTCATGGTATCTTCAAGCAGCCAGAGATATTTTTAGCTTGAGAACAAAATGTGTGTACACAAGCATGTCTCTCTCTTACAGCAGCTGTGATTCTGCCTTTATTTTACCCTGATCAGTGTTGTACTATCAGAGAACAATCTTGGAGTATAACACAACTGAGCTGTTTATAAATAATTATATTAAAAAAAGCTGCTTATGTTGTATTTTCATACTTGTGAATACCATGGGAATAGTTACAGGAAAAAATAGTCTCATTAAAGAACTAGCTGATCTTGTTCATTGTCCCTTTAAAGAATATTAATAACTTAATACATGTTTTCTCTCTGAAATGTTGACAAATATGTAATTTACATATTTTTGGTTTTATCCATAGAATAGATCTTTTTTAACAGTCAAGAAACTTGCCCCTTTCTGCAGGCTAGTGTCGCAAAGAGTATCATCTCATTGGAGAAATACTATAAACTGTGAAGCCTTTTGAGGAGTTATTAAAAGGAAACAAAATAATGATTAAAAATATTACGTTCTTTTTTTACCTTTGTTACCTTCTTTTTCGTGTTTACCTAAACATGAAAGCCACTGTCTCAGTGTTACTAATGAAAAAGATAGTCTACATGTATTTTCAAATGAGATCAGAAGAAGCCAAAAGATCATTTAACCTAAACCCAGTAGTTGCTTGAAGAATAGATTTAAAGCCATGAAAAAAACAAACCAAACCAAAGAAATATGCTAGAACAGGTGGACTAAAAGCTGCAAATAGTAAACGAACAGATAGTAAAGGGTAATAGAAGTATACATCTACTGTACTGTTTTCTGTATGGAGACTACATAAAATATCTAGGAGACCTGAGAAATACTATGCATTGGATATGGACTATGCTAATGAGTTCTGAAGCAGAAGATAAGAGACAATACAAAGCAAATACCATAGGAAAGTTATGAAACTGCATATTAGGAAATGTGAGACGTGACACCTGGAAAGAGGGTATTAAACACATATTCTATACCGACTAAGCAAAATATTCTTCATATTCTTCGAGGGCACTCGAAGGCCCTTACAAAATGACTTGTTCTTTAATCCAGGTAAGTTGAATGGGACTATCAATGCTGCCAAGTCTTTTTAGCTCTGCTTCCAGTGCTGAGCAGAATGGAGTTTAACTAAAAAAAAAAAATATTTGGAGCCTACCATTTGAGTTGTGGTAATAATGGTTTGAATGCAGCTGATATTTTTAAATGCTTAATAAAATAGACATTTAGAAATAAATGAGAAGGTTTCCAGCATACCACAGAGAAGTTTATAAATGATTTTGTGCATTCTAGTTTGCAAGTGGTTTATAATGGTAGCTAAAACATCATTTGCTAAATGTTTTTAAATAATTTTTAAATAAATCACAGCATCACAGAGTCGTTTAAGTTGGAAGGAAACTCTTGATATCATCTGGTCTAACCCCACTGCTCAAGCAGGGCTACCTAGAGCAGGTTGCCCAGGATCATGTCCATTCGTGTTTTGAACATCTCCATGGATGGAGCCTCCACAATCTCTCTGGATAGGCTGTGGTGTTTGATCACCTTCACAATATAAAATAAAAAAAAACTTTTTCACATGTTCAGATAGAATCTCGTGTGTTTTAATTTGTGCCTATTGCCTCTTGTCCTGGGTACTACTGGGAAGAGTCAGGGTCAGGTATACAAGTCGAGAAGATTCTCTCTGAGCTTTCAGGGCTTGTCTCCAGGATGAAGAGACCCACCTCTCTAAGCCTCTCCACACATGAAAGAAGCTCTGTCTCTTTATCATTTTTGTGTCAGTGCACTGGATTTGCTCCAGTATGTCCATATCTTTCTTGCACTGAGGAGCACAGAAATGGACACAGTCATCCAGATGTGAACCTCCTTAATGTTATCTTTATAAAATGTTTTATATTAATTTCTTTTTGTCAAAGTATTCATAATGGGTTTGTACCTTCATTTTTATTGCTAAACTTTAAGTGAAAATTGTGTGTGCAGTTTCTATTTTACTTGTACAATACATAGGTGGCTAAGACACAACTATTTTTAAAAATTATACGATTGAATATTCAGAGTAGAACAAATCAATTTTCACATTTTATAATCCTCACATAGGTTTCTAGCATTGCCAAATTGGAATTAGAATGAAAATTCTTCAAGAATTTAAATGGTAAATGTATATAATTATAGCTATTGACTCAGCAAAAAAGTAGGAAGCTGAAAGCAGATGTAAATAGTATGCTATTTTCCCTTAACAAGTTTGACACACTGCTCACAATAAATCAGTGAATAAGTCTAAGAATCTACTTTATATAGCCACACTATAGCATCTCATAATATTTGGAATCCATGTGATGAATTTTATAATATGAAACACTTTACTGCACATTCTTTTTCAAAGTAAAGATGGATGGTTTATAAACTACTTATGAAGTTTATGTCAGAAATATTTGTTCCTCAAACCTGATACACAATCCACTGCAGTTACTATGGTGGCTTGAGGTTTGTTTCTACTTTAAGAATAAATCTGCAGCAAATTAAGTCTTCCCATTAATGCACTGCAACACTATTATAGTCATTGAGCTAGGGCATGTTTAACTGACATTTAAATAACTAGTGGCTTCTCAGGTTCTGTTCTTTATGCTCATTGTAAACAACAAGAGGGATAGATTTAATAGAAGGCGTTTGGGATCTTAAAGGAACCTCTGGAAGGTTATTTAACTTGCTTTACAAATAGGTATCCAAGATAGGCAGATACACTTTTAGATGTGCCTGTCTTTCATTGTTAACGGTGAAGGGAGCTTAGATTTTGCTGTAGTTATTGACATTATTTAGGGAGACTGAAGCAGGTAGCAAGATTTCTGGCTGTATGCTATGCTATCTCTTAAATTCATATTAAAACTATTAATTTAAATATTTTAACACTTACTGATATCCAATAAAATAAATCACAGTACCACACAAAATATTGTATCTATTAAGCTGTATCCCACTTATTTATCCACTATTCTAGGAATTATTACCTTTTCCCAAGAAGATACCATAATGAAACTATGTTGCTGCTGTATGATTTTTTTCCTTATTGGAAAGTTTAGAACACTTTGCTGAGGGTATTTGCTCTGTATTCATATTTGCTGCCTCTGTAAAGATGGCTTTCCTGTTGCATTTCCTAATAGCAGTTCACTGGGAATTTATCAGATTCTGAAGACTTGTCTAATTTTTGACACCCAGAATCTTAGAAAAATTTATATTGCTATACATTAAGCAAATGAAAAGGCTGCTTTGCCTAACTGTTAATGGTGGGCCACATTTACAAATGTCTACACATCTTTGGCACTTCACATCCCTTTCAAATATTATATTGTAGACTACAATTCACAAAAGTCTGACTTGACAGACAATAATAGGCACTGAGCTGACAGGTAGGGAAAGTAAATCCCTATTATACAGATATAGTGCTCTAATGAGCTGCATAGTCTGCATGCTTACTTCCCAACCCTTGAAAATTGTGAACTAGACAACAGTAACCTTTGTACACATAGCTAGGCTTTGCACTGAGTGAAACAAAATATGTTTCAATCTGTTCAAAGATATTTAACTTCCAAACCAGTTCCATAAGATTAGATTTATCAGCTAACCATGATTAATTTAGACAATAGCAATCAAGGTGTGTGATTGATCAGAAGTGTGCACCCTATTAAAAGATGCTTTATATTTCCAATGTGGTATTTCTCACAGGCTACTATTGGCTATTCCACTATTACCAATTTGCATTGGTAAGAGCCCCCTGTACCTTCTCATTTGCAGGCTAAACAGTCCCAGCTTTCTCAGCCTCTCCTCATATGAAAGATGTGCCAGTCCCTTAATCATCTTAATAGCCCTTTGTTGGGCTCTCCAGTAGCTCCTATCTCTGCTGTACAGTATGTCCATGTGTCTCTTTTACTGGTGAGCATCGAACTGAAAACCCCTGGTCAAGAAGTAGTCAGCATGACTTCACCAACGGGTAGTCATGCTTGATGAACTTGAGAAACTTGTATGATGAAGTGACTGGCCTGCTAAATGAGGGGGGAGCTGTGGATATTGTCTGCCTGGACTTCAGGAAGGCTTTTGACATTGTCTCCCATAACATCCTCATAAGCAAGCTCAGGAGGTGTGGGTCAGATGAGTGGACAGTGATATGGATTGAGAACTGGCTGAATGGCAGAGCTAGGAGGGTTGTTATCAGTGGCACAGAGTCTAGTTGGAGGCCTGTAGCTAGTGGTGTTCCCCTAGTACTGGGTCCAGTCCTGTTCAACTTATTCATCAATGACCTGGATGACAAGGCAGAATGTACTCTCAGCAAGTTTGCAGACAACACCAACCTGGGAGGAGTGGCTGATATGCCAGAGGGTTGTGCTGCCATCCAGAGGGACCTTGACAGGCTGGAGAATGAGCCAACAGGAACCTCATGAAGTTCATCAAGGGATAGTGCAAACTCCTGCACCTGGGGAAGAACAATCCGACGCACTGATATATGCTGGGGTACCCCGGGCTGGAAAGCAGCTTTGCAGAAAAGCACCTGGGGGTCCCGGTGGAAACTAAGGTCGAACGTGAGCCAGCAATGCTCCCTCGCTGCAAAGAAGGCAAATGGTGTCCTGGGCTGAGTTAGGCAGAGCATTGCCAGCAGGTTGAGGGAGGTGATCTTTCCCCTTTATTCAGCACACCAAGAGTACTGTGTTCAGTTCTGATCTCCCTGGTACGAGAGAGACAATGACATACTGAAGAGAGTCCAAAGAAGGGCCACAAAGATGATTAATGGACTGGAGCACCTCTCCTATGAGGAAAGACTTAGAGAACTGGGATTGTTTAACAGAGAGAAGAGAAAACTCAGGGGAGATCTCACCAATGTACAGAAATACCTTAAGGCAGGGTACAAAGAGGATGGAGCCAGGCTCTTTCCAGTGCCCAGCTGACAGGACCAGAGGCAATGGACATAAACTGAACCACAGGAGGTTTGGTCTGAATGTAAGGAAATGTTTTTTACTGTGAGGGTGACTGAACCCTGATACATGTTGCTCAGAGACACTGTGAAGCCTCCCCTCCTCAGAAATATTAAAAAACCATCTAGACACAGTCCTGGGCAACCTGCTCTAGATGGTCCTGCTTGAGTAGAGGCGTTGGACAAGATGACCTCCAGAGGTCCCTTCCAACTTCAATCATTCTGTGATTCTATGATTCTGTGATACAGTGCTCCAGATGGGGCCTTAGCAGTGCTGTGTAAAGGTGAAGAATCACCTGTGTCAACCTGCTGGCAATACTTTGCCTAATGCAGCCCAGGATACCATTAGCCTTCTTTGCTGTAAGGGCACCCCTAGGTCCTTTTCTGCAAATCTGTTTTCTAGCTGGCTGCTATGTGCCCCCCAGCACATAATGATGCATGAGATTATTCCTCCTTCAGTGCAGGACTTTGCACTTCCCTTTGATGACTTCATGAGGTCACTCTGAATTCATCCTGAATACTCCCAAACGCCTTCTTGTCCTTCATGTATCTGGAAACAGTTTCCAGGATTAGTTGCTCCATCACCTTTCCAAGCTCTGAGGTGAGCCTGACCAGCCTAGGTCCTCCCTCTTTCCCTTTTTGAAGATCTTTACCAGTGTTGACTCAGAGGTGCTCTGCTCTGGAGCTGTAGGAAGAAACAAAAGCAGTTTTCTTGGGAACACAAGGAGTTAATATCTTTATATGAGAAACCACATGCAGTAAAAGCTAATCAGGGTTTATTTATTTTCTGGAAGTGATATTGATTATTTTTTTTCACTGACACTCTATCTCCTGCAGGAGAAGGAAATGCCTTCATTGAAACTATTGTCAACACGTTAAAATATGTCCTGTTAAAAAATATCCTAATTGTTTTTTTGGTATTGCTAATTATTGTTTCAATTTGAATTACTGCTGAGACAAATGTTCTGTTGGCAGAATTCTTTAAGAATGTGGTATTAGGGTATCAAAGCTTATCTTTACTATTTAATGATTTACAAAGGTTGTTACAGAGCTTGCTGTTATCACCAAGTTTGAAAGTGTTGCCCTTTCTTCTGACAGTAGTATCCTGATGATACCACCATTACCTCTGTCCTGAGCATTGTGAGATGTCTGAGGCCTATCATTGGCTTCTTATCAGACAAAAAATCAATGAAGCAGAGTACATACTCTTAGAGTTACTTCCTTTACACATAACAATCAGAAGACACACTTTCACAAATAGAAACAGCTGAGAATTTTTTCCTGTCTGCAGAAAGTTTGAAATGCAAATCAAGCAAAATAAATATTCTTGGTCAGGATTATTTCTTGTTTTTCAGAGTACTCATAAGAAAATTACACATAAGAGATATGACGAGTATAAATACATAAGGATGTAGCTAATTTTGGTAAAAGTAATAGTTGTTCTTCTCAATGCAAGAAAATCTATGTGAATTTTCATTGGAGTTGTAATATATTTCAAGATGGATAATGTATTGATTAACCAGAAACTGTTTTCTTCATATTCTGTTTTAGTAGTTTAGAAGTCCTTCCTGTACAGGAACAATCTTACTAAATGAAACTACACATTTCAGCAAAAGGTTTTGTTCAGAGACATTGGCAAATAGCAGACAAAAAGTACTATCATCTGATGAATTCCCAGAGAACTCCAGTTGCAACACCTCTTTCCAGAAATCTTAGCCAACATATTGCTGTATCACCTTGGCCAAATTTTGCCTTTAAGTATTTGCCTCAAAGAAGCAAATGAAGTCTCTGTTACCTACCAAGTCCACTTTTCATAATATTAGAAATCTATCTATACCGTATCTTAAAAATAAGCACACCCTAGAGCTCAATATTTAGAATAGCATAATGTGAAAAACAAATAGGTTATATTGCTCTATGTCATTGCATAAACTGGTCTCCTACTGCAAAAGAAACCCGTTCGATCTCAGAAACAAGATGAGCTTCCATTGTCTCCTTGTGAATCTATTAATCCGTAGACCTGTACTTTGACCAGTATATGAATGTGTATATGTATATTTGTATACATTTGTTTTAATATATAAATATGCAACTTTTGAACAGGCAGGGGTTTTATCCTCAATTTTTCCCTTTCAACTTAATCTCTTCTTTTTGTGCTTCTTCTCCACCGTCTAATTTCTTTCTCTTGCTGTGACTGAAACTCCGGTCTTACTGAAATCAATTGGGTTTTTGCCATTGATTTGAAAGGAGTCAAGATCTCACTCATGATGTTCATACCCTGCAAATATTTACAGAAAGCAAGCTTGCCACTCTCCTGAAACTTCCACCCACCATGATTACTCAGCCAGCTCTACAGTTTGCATTCAGCAATTCTTTACTCTTTTGTTAAAAAAGACTTAGTCTCCTTCAGTCTGTAATGTTTTGTTGCTCCTGTTTTAAGCCCCAAAACTTACAAAAGTCAAAAGTTAAATGTCCATTTTCTATAAAATGAGTTCAGTTAAGTCTTAAACTCCTTCAACTAATTGTTGTGGTTTAACCCCAGTTGACAACTAAGCACCACACAGCTGCTTGCTCACGTTCGCCCCTGCAGTGGGATAGGGGAGACAATTAAAAAAAAAAAGGTAAAACCCATGGTTGAGATAAAGGTGTCACGAATGCAGGTTTGTGAATCCTGCTGATTATGTCAATTTACTATGAATGAGTGACTTTACACAGTTTGATTTAGTAACAGTTAGAACTTACTTGTAGCAAATCGCAGAATTTGATTGTAATATTTTTAATAGCACTCAATCATCAATGATTAATAAAGTGATTAGACAAAATTGATCAAAACAGTGACTTAGTTACAGATTCGAAGATAGCAAGGTTCACTCTTACTACATGGAAACGCATAAAGGAAATTGAATTAGACTGAGTTGGAACGATTCATAAAGGGATCACGTATGTAGGGGATAAGGAGTACCCTCCCGTTGAGTCATGAGGTTCAGAGTAGACCCCCTTGCTTTCTAAACTCCTTCTCAGAGAGGAGTCTAGGTGCGGCTAGGCCCACTCTTAGTCTCAGACTTGGTCAACAGGTTATAAGAATAATGCTATAAGAATAATGCAGCAGTATAAGACTCTCTTTGAAATTAAATCATACATCTACAGACTACTTAAACTGATTCACACATGCATACACACAAACATGAATGCATATATAAAAATGGTATGCCTGTTAAAAATTCCCCTCGAGTTCAGTGAAATACTCACATCTAATGTCTTGGCATTTCTCAACGGGAGAGGGTTGAGCCTCGAGGAGTGGAGGATTTCAGCCCAGGTTCCATTGTCGATCTTCAGCAATGGAGTTCTGGTTGCAGTGGACTTTCGGAGTCTGCTGGCTCTGAGAGGCGTCTCGCTCAGAGGGAGATGCTGATGCAGCCCGCAGCAGTCCAGGAGAGCTCAAAGGCCTTACTTAGGACTGCTGCTTATAAGATTGTGAGATGATTGACTTTAATCACCAGTAAATTTCCACCCGAGCCACAGTTCGGATCGGTAGTTACTGGAATTCCAGTAACAATGATAACCACCCTGCTTCAAGGCTGTCAGGGGTAGCTGTTTGTTCTTGCTCCCCTCGTTAGCCATAATAGGAAGATTTTGATAAGGACAGGGCTGCTCTCTGCTTCAGCCATGTAGGAGTTTCTAGTACATACTTAACTGACCAACTCGCTACACAAAAGCGGTGGCCTGGAATTCCTGAGATTGTAAAGCCATTGAAGAGAAAGAGGAATGGGGGTGGGATTCACCACCACAAAACGCAGTTTAATAAGACTGCAGAAGAAGACAAAGTAGTAGTAGTAGTAGTAGTAGTAGTAGTAGTAGTAGTAGTAGTAGTAATAATAATAATAATAATAATAATAATAATAATAATAAAAGAATACACAAAACAAGTGATGCTGAATGCAATTGCTCACCACCCGCTGACCAATGCCCGGCCAGTCTCTGAGCAGCAATCGCTGCCCCCCAGCCAACTCCCCCGTTTACACACTGAGCATGATGTCATATGGCATGGAATGGCCCTTTGGCCACTTTGGGTCAGCTGTGCTGCCTATGCTCCTGCTCCCTCCCAGTTTTTTGTGCACCTGACAGAGCTGAAGGGAAGCTGAAAAGTCCTTGACTAGTATAAACACTACTTAGCAACAACTGAAACATCAGTGTGTTATCAACATTATTCTCACACTAAATCCAAAACACAGAACTATACCAGCTACTAGGAAGAAAACTAACTCTATCCCAGCTGAAACCAGAACACTAATCAAAGGTTTTATTGAACACAATATTAAAAGATTTAAAAAATACTCTTTTTTTAATTTTTTTTCCAATACATAGAAACAACTTCTGTGTTTCTTCTTGGCTTCATTCACATAAATTGGGATGACAAAAGACAGGCAGTAACATCTATTAAAGATGGCTGTTAATGGCAGCAAGGACTGGTTCTTTTGAGACCTCACAGAAGGCTACTCATAGGGGTTCAGAGAGGATATCTGACTGTTGGCTACCTCAGAGCAGCATCAAGCTCTGCTTAAGTGCTAGACTGTGTCTCCTGTGTGTTACAGAACCATGCTCTGGCAATTCCAAATAGAAACCAAGTCTTAAAAATCAAGCTGTGGTAATGAATACATTTATTTTTTAACAAAAGAAGAAAATAGTAAGTTTTCTCCTTACAAATTCAGTTGTTTTCATAGCTTGTTTGTAGATCAATTGTAAGGAGGTCATTCATTTAGAGGATCACTCTGAGATCTACACTCCTTGATGCTTCATTTCCTATTACATATTTTCTCTTTCTTTTCTATCAGTGCAGAGAACAGGTGTTCAGTAGCTGCCAGCTGGCTTTTCATGGACAGAGTACAGTATAATGTAGAAATACATTAAATCCCTAAGTCCTCTGGGTAGGCAATGCATAGCACTGAATTTACTATTTGACAAAAAGACTAAGGTTAAAAAAAAAAAGTCATTCTTTCCTTTGTTTTTTGAAGTGATAGAAGTTCCTTGAGCAGAAAACTTTCCAGAGTATCAGATTAAAATCATGATGGATTCTTATTAGCATGATTGAAAAAATGACCTTTGCTAAGCTTGAAAGTATCTCCACCTTAAATCTAGGACTTTAATAGAATTCTCTCATTAGAGAAAACCCGAGCAAATGGTTTTAAAGGAGAAGTGGAAAGAGAGTGTGGACAACATATAGTACACACCCACCTAAAAAAAAAAAAAAGCTAAAATTATTATTTTAACAATATTCTTAAATTGAACAATTTTATTTCTGTTTATAGTTCCTCTTGTGGAAAATGAGACGCAGCATCTTCTTGTGTCAGAGGTGCTCTGCATGAATTAATAATAATAGACAAGTAAATGTAAACAGGCATGCCTAACCTTTGCTTTTCTGGAATAAAAGGCCTTGGATTAAATAAATGCATTTGTAATAAGTGGAAACCTTTTTGTCTGGATGATAGTTTCTTTAGTTTAATTCAGATTTCCAGATTTTTTTACATTTTTTTCCTAATGTATTAAAAATCCTACATAAAAGAAATTTATTGATTTTGTTTTTTCTTTCTATTTTATCTACAAAAGTGTGTTTCTCAGGACATTTCATAAGACTCAAAACTTATTGCTTTTTATAAAATAATTGTTAACATAACCTAATTAGCAAGAAAATGTATGGAACTTGTGCAGATTATGGCTTTAACCTGTGTTCCATGGCTCACATCTTTTCCTTGTGTTAACACAATATGTGGAAATGCCTTATTTCATTTTTGTAAGATAAATCTGTTTATGCTGTAGACATTTTAGCTGACAAAATTTTTTTGTAGCAGCTTAGGCTATCTTCCTAACACAATTAGAAAGAAAGAATATGGCTAAAATACTGTTATGTCATATGGTAGCTTGTATTCCATGTAATCCTTGATTGCTGAAATATGCTCTTTGATCACCATTTCAATTTTAAAAAGCTGGGATCTTCTATTAGTTGTTTTCCTGGCCTAACCTGACTACACCTTATCCCAGAAAATGGGATTTGTAAAGGGTTCAGTCATTGTTGCCACTTTTATTTTTACATTAGGAAGGCTCAGATGGATTCTAAAACAACCATGGTTTAGTTTTTCTTTTATTTTTCTTAACAATTTAATTTTAATATATTTCATTGTCCTTAAAGTTGGGTCCACTTAGAAATATTATGACCCTAAACTGGTAGCAGACTGTTTTTGTAAACAGCCAGCAAGAAGTATTATTTACTGTTAGCCACCGTAATCAATAATATGGCAATGAGGCCCTCCTTACCATAGATAACACTATAAGTTAAAAACATAATTCCATTCAGTTAAGCAGATTGGAAATACAGCTTATGGTAAATGAAGACAAATCTGAAAAACTGTGCAGAGCTGAGCGATTTTAACAGGTTACAATAACACTTGTCTTCTGACAACTTGTGAGTGCTTCACTCATTTTCAAATTTTCCCACAATGATCATTAACTTAAAATCCCAGGCCCTTTATTTGCCAACTTCTCTCTGTAAGTGACTTCCTGTGTCTGTGAGGAATTTGGGTTCTGCATGTGTTCAAAGAGGTTGGTCATGAAATCAATCTTCTGCACTGAGGCAGGGTTGGAAATAAGTTTTTTTTCTTCCCCCTGTCTTTTTTAATGAGAAAATTACAGTTTCTGAAGAGTAAAGAGACATGAAACGATTTTTAACATATATGTAGTCTTATATTTTCCTATGACATAGCTATTCATCAATATATAACTCTTTTCTTCCTCCTAAATATTTTTTCCTCTGTGCTTGGTCAAATAAACTCTGAATGTTAGGAAAACATCTAGCATGTTCCGCCACTAAGCTATTCCATGACATTTTTAAGCTACCACTTCTTTAGTTATTACAGTGTGTCAATCCCTTTCACCATACCAGGTACAAAGTCAGACAAAGCCAATGAAGAGATATCCACTGATTTTGAATTTTAGTCTAGTGTTAATGGCTTTTTAGTTACGTAAGGTAACCTTGAACAAAATACTACAGGGGTGCCTTAAAGCAACGTACATGATCGTTCTCCTCTAATGTGTTTCTTCCTTCCATACAGACTACAGTTATATCAAACAATGTATGTAAACAGGGAAATAGAATAAGGTTGTAAATATTTTCCAAGTGTTTCCACTGTCTGTGATCCAAGGTCTACTTTTGATACAAATGAGCTCTGTGTAAGTTTTGAGAAAATTGATAAATTGTGAGAAACAGCTGTGAGAAAGTGCATAGGAAAGAACCATAAAAGATAACGAGGGTAAAAATGCAGGAAGAGGTATGATAATTGAGATAGGACAGTCAGCAGCTCAGGGATTAAAGATGAAAAGCACTGATGTGGAAATGTATAAAATCCCAACAAACAAGCAAAAAAAATATGTGGAAAGATGATGATTTAGCTACATCAAGGATCAGCCCATTACAAGGAGCAAGAGAGGTTGCCTTTCCCACTCTGACTAATGACTGTCTAACAGCAAAGACACATTGCCTCATCTCAAATAGCAAGCATATTAAATGTTTATCTGGGAGATTATTAGTCTCAGGTATCTAGTGAATATATTTACAGAAAGAAAGAATTGTTTTGTATTCTTAAATTATGCATAATCCTCCTGCAAGGGTTGGAAAATGTGCCTGTATTGTGACCCACAGAGGGAAAGTTGTAAGACCATCTGAGCTGATAGCACAAATACACAAAATACTCACATTTTATATCTGTAAAAACCGCTAAAATATTACATTGTTAGAACACTTTAATCCATTAAACAATCCAGAGTTCTTCAATAACAGATTGAACAGGTTTTTTTGTGATTCATTGACAGACTTCCATCAATTTGCCAGTGTCTGCCTTAATCCTTTGGATGTATAGTAATTTTTTTTTTTTTTTTAATTCAAGGTTATACAGTCAATTCATTCAGGCCAAATGAATTGCATGCCTTTTTTTTTTTTTAATATCTAGCTTAAAATGCAATTGTTTTTAATGATGTACTTGCCCTTGGTAACTTCTTCCAAATAAAATTTATCTTTGATGGTAATAATCTCCACATGCTGTATTATGTCAAGGACTATAAATGTTCCATCACTATTTTTATGTTACTTTATAGCTGTAGAAGGACTAGCAATTTATTAGCCCTTTTGCATTGTCGTCATTATTATTTATTTCACATAGTGAATAAATGATGAACTGTTGCCACAGAAAGTATTATATTACAAAAAAAAAAATCCACCACCCTGTTAGAAAGTGTGAAAGGCCATAGCTCTGCTCTTACCTGAATCCTAGAACAAGAAAATATGAGCTATTTTGTGCTTTTGGCACCATTCAGAGAATGCTGTTGCTGTGAACTGCAGTTTAGTTTGCTCTACACGACCAAGTGTGAGAGAGCATGTACTTATTCCCCTGCATCACATGCACTGCTTGAGGTATAACAATAAAATTTAAAAAGAAAAAGAAAAAAAAAAAGGTAGGAAAAAAAAAGAAAAATAAAGAAGAGAAAGAAGGGATTGCAGGTGTCATTGGTCTTAATATTAAAAAGGGATGATCATAAAACATTCTAGCACAAGTATTTTAAGGTTGTCTACATTTCACAAATTAAAAAGTATATTCTTTGTCCTATGAATGTGGACATTACATGAGGTACAGGAGTTAATGATCATGTTAAAATAATTTTCCTATCAGAAAACATATGTAGTAACAAGCAAGATCAGCTTGCAAGTTTAGGCTTTGTGGGAAGGAAGGAAGGAAGGAAGGAAGGAAGGAAGGAAGGAAGGAAGGAAGGAAGGAAGGAAGGAAGGAAGGAAGGAAGGAAGGAAGGAAGGAAGGAAGGAAGGAAGGAAGGAAGGAAGGAAAGAAGGCAGGCAGGAAGGAAAGAAGGCAGGCAGGCAGGCATGGAGGGAGAGGAAAGGGGCAGACAGTCAAATGTTCATTATCCAGAGCTTCATATTGGCTAGTGCTTATATTGCTCTAAAACCATTGTAGCATCTATGGAAGAGTACATATTTTACTGGGCATCATTTGAAGGAATATGTGTGCCAAGAGCATACTACTCAACGTCCCAGAAAACAGCATAAGGACAAATAGTCAATGATTGACCTGCTATTAGCATGCATCCCCCGACAATATGTCAAGAAGATGAAAATGGTTTGCAATTCCTTTATCGGGATTACTTAATATATAAAATTGCAGGCATAGATCTACAAGAATCAGTTCAGCCAGTGGCCAAGTATCTGAATTATAGAAAGAGTTTATAAAACAATCAACAAATATTCACAAGTACAGCTAATATGCTCACAGAGAAAATTTTCAATTGCTTCTTCTACACAGCACACCACATGAAAAGACATGCAAAATATGTAGTTATAAATGTTGATTGGTAAAAAAAATACATAATTTGAATCTGCAGGCATGAATGTCATACTTAAGCAGTGGGTTGTATTAACTGCTCAGAAAAGAGAGAGAGAGATCAGAATCATTTGATTACTATAATAATTATTTAAAAACTGACTAGATAAGATGCAATAAAGTGAAAATAACTGGGTCATCATAATACTGATTGATGTATGACTATTATTGAAAAGGCACAGTCTTCATAAATAATCATGAAGGGCAATGACAAGGGTTATATCAGAAACACTTCTGGCATCTCTATTAGCTCTATTTTATCAAATAATATCAATTACTAAAAGATGCAAAACTTGAGGATTCCAAGAGGAGATCAGGGATCATGCTCATTTAAAAATATGAACTTCACAATAGATCCTATCAGGTTAGTATATATCAATCTCATAAAATTTATGATTAAGGATACACTTTTTGTGGTGGGTTGACGTTGGCTGGTTGCCAGGTGCCACCAAGACACTCTATCACTCCTCCTTGGATTGTGTTGTAGATACCATGGCCTAATGTACCTAATATACACACATGTACCTTACATACCTAACTCCTTTAAAGTTCCCTTCTGTGAGGGAGGAAACGGCTGAACATTTGTCTCAAAGCTTGCCCAGAGGAAGCTAACAGAATCTTGTAGGAATTTGTGCAAGATATCACCCACTTGCAAGGATGGCAGCAAGGCTATGGTAACATCCTGCTCGGTGTAGATAACTGGCTGTGGGTGAGTGCACACAGTCAGCGCGTGAGACCCTGGGCATAGGGGGGCTTGGAGACGTGGGATACGTGCCGTCGCCCTGGGCAAGCATGGCGCAAAGGAGTTCTGTGCAAGCGTGGAGTTGTTGCCTCAGGCACACAGCCTATAAAAGATCCCTACCCCAGACCCCAGTGTGATCACCCACCACCAAAGACCCCAGAAGCACGGACCCCCAGGACACTGCGGATCCATGGTGGTGACTTTTGCACTTTTCTATCCCGAAGTCTTGCTTAATTTCCCATCTTGCCTTCCTTCCTTTTCTGTCACTGTCTCTCTCTCTTTCTCATGAGTGGTTAATAAACAGGTGGACTTAACGACATCTGACCTCGTTTGTGTCTCAATCTCTCTCGAAGGGATTGAACCTGAAATGAGAGGTTGCTCTAGCCGCCCCTAGCCCCCCAGACTTGTCTGAGGTCAGTTAGAATGCAAGGGGGCCATCCTCTCATCCAAATCGGATCCTAACATCTTCTATGGAACTTCATCTTCTCCTTTCAATGCCTTTGCCAAGCTTCTCCTGTAGCTGCACCTACAGTCACTGACCGGAACATTTTCCTAGCCAAACCCACTGTAGTCAAGGCCTATGCAGTGAGCAGCCATATCTTAAGAAATAAGAGAAGACTATTTCTTGGGAGCTGAAGAGATATCAGCCAAAGCTTCCTGTCAATACACAGAAAAGAGCAAAAACTGTATAGAGAGAACAATCATAGTAACCATGCATATCCAAAAGAGATGGCTGATTGTAAGTGAAGTGAGTTTTAAGAGGGTATGAAGATATTTCCTACTGTCTCTTAAACCAAACGTGAAGCAATAGCAATGACTTAGACTTGTTCAAATACCTGTTTCCTTAAGGGAAAGGACCTGAAGGGGGACTGTCATCAGTTCATTTAAAATGTCCTCCCAGTATTGCCAATATGCCTCCCAGTATTTCACCTTGCACATTGTCCAAACTCATAGCTGGGAGGTGGCTTAGTCATCAGGTACCAGACAGCCATTCAGAAGAACACAATATTACATATTCATAATATAATATATAACATATAAAATATAACATATTCAGAGGAACAGCAATAAGGTTCAGACACTGAGAAGATGGGGACATTAATTTGTTACCCCCCTCTTTGAGACAGATGAAAGACCAGTATGGTTCTTCATATAAGAGACCAGAGTTTATGGAAAAGCTTATGAGATATCTTTTCTTTAGAAAGCTGTGAACCATCTGTGTAGTAGAGGCATTCGGCATGAGGCACCCCCTAAAGCTTCCTCCCTATCCGACCCCCCCCCCCAAAAAAAATAAAACAACCCAAAAACCCTAGAGGGACATTAGGAATCTGGGCACCAACTTCCTCAATCTATTGATTCACAAGTATTTTACTGTACTGATTTACTGACACAATAATTATCAGGGGTTTAAGTTCCATCAGAAAAACATTGAAGTTAGACATTGTCAACACTTAGCATTGCAAAGCTAACACTTCATATCAACCAGAATACTTCTTATGTAAGTCTAGGACCCCTAGGTTACCATAGTTTTCTATGATACAGTCAGCAGGATCTATCAAATAAACAGGTGACTTCAATAAAACAACAAATACATGAGATGGTGCTGACTTAAATTCCCATCACATTGTTTTCAGACATTCACCAAGAAAACTGACAGTGCTTGAATTGTATCAGATTTTTAAAGCCTGAAATAGGATGCAGGAGACGAATTGGATCATTATGATACTCATAAGATACTGAGATCTCAAAATCCCAGTGACTGAAACTGTTGTGTTTATTTCAGCACTTTGGTGTATGTGATATCATTTTTTAAAACCATATTACATTTTCCTGATATAGTTTTATTAATATTGAAAAAATATTTTTATGTAATAATAGTTTTAATACTGAATGAACATTAAATATTTAGGGTAATTATCCTAAGGATTTAATTAACATAAATGTTTATTAAAGTGTAAATGTTTGCAAAAATTATGTTTTGGCTTCATTAATAAAATATTCTTTTTTGGAGTGCAATATTCATAGAATTATTTATAAAACAAGGCAGATGGATTACTTTGAAAGTTTAACAGGTACATGCTATTTAGAGTCTCTTAGAAGACAAGTCTGATTACTGTGAATAAAATGGCAGATGTTGCTCTTCATTTCCAAAAACAATCTCAGATTTTGCTTGCTTCTCATTGAAAAGTTTTTTTGACAGACATGCTAAATAAGCTTTATATTTGGCTTTGACAATTAATCCTATGGTTTTGTTGCAAGCATATTTATTTTGAAGACAATGGAACTAGGTGAACATTGATATATTTCATGAGCTATTCTGTATTTGATGTAAAAATCTCTAACATAAATCCCACTAATATCTGCAAGATTCTTTATATTGGTAACTATGGTTGTTAAAGCAGGTGTCTTGCACAAAAAAAAAGTGGATTTAATATTTCACTCATTTTCAGGTCTGTAGAGACTGATATTTATAATATGCCCATCCATGATGATTTATTTTCAATTTCATTTGCATTTTGTTTTTATTTTCCTGAAGACATACAATTTTATGAGAACTTCTCCTTTGCCCCACCTCATTTTGTTAAGTAATTATCATTACAAAAACTGTTTGAATTGTGTTTGAAAAACAAATACGTAAATAGACAACTGTGTCACGATGGTTCATTTCATGCTGTTTCATGTCCTTTGTTCACAGGTCTGACTCTTCTGCTGAAGTCTCGTAATGCAGGTGGTCCATAGTCCTATGTGACCACCTCAGCACATGTATGATCCATTGCCATAGATTTTCTTAATCCACATGTAAAACATCTCCTAACTTTCTTAAGTACATACAAAAGACTGTCCTATGTGACCATTTCTGCATCTGTAGGAAGTTTGTATTGCTTAATTACAAGTCTTTTATCTATATACAATTTGATCACTTGTGTAGCATGATCCACTTAGGGGAGTCTCTGGAAGGAAGGGCCAGATTCTCCACTCAGGACATTAGTTAGCATAGCTAAACACACGACTTTGTCCTTGCACAGAAGGAGCTGCCTGAAGAGAGTTTTTCGGGACAGTCTGAAATTCTCACCTGGAGAACTCCTGCACCAATTAACCAAGTTATGAGCCTTCTTAACGGTACAGTCAGCACCAGTTAACCAAGTTGTGAGAGTTGCTAAGAGTTCAATTAGTCACCTAGTACCAAGTCCCTCCATTTTCTCAAACTTTTCCATTATCTTGTATATGAAGATGACTGGCTGGGGAGTTCCTGGACCACTCAGAGAACTAATTTTCATCAGGAATATTCAGGTTTTAGTTCTAAGCTCTTCATTTGCAATATTAACCAGTAAGGGTTTTTTTTAATAGATTAAATAGTGTACAGCTATAAGTTAGCTGGAGAGTAGACACAGGAGAAATACTGATCCCTCATCCCAGCATGGTTTTATGGTTGAAGAATGTGTCTGTCCTCAACAAGCTACAGGATCTACTGGATCTCAGAGCACTTCCACATGGTCCTGTTCATTCCTTTTTTTTTCTTTTTTTTTTTTTTTTTTTTAACTAACAAACACAGAAGCACCATATAATAGTAATGTGATTCCCTATATTGAGAAAGATACATTTTTCACTGGACTACTGGGTTTTCAGTATATATTATCAATTAGGTTTTTTCCCCCTACTGTAAGCTGTGCATGTATATCTGATACCAATCCCCGCTTTGACTTTTCTAACAAAAGTTAAGACACAAATATTAATTTTATCAAGAAAATAAGCCTGACATGCTGACATGAAATTGTGTTTACCTTAAATATCACAGAAGAAACAGGACTAGAATAATAGCATCCAAGAGTGCAGACAGAAAAGAATGCTAAAATTTCATAGCATTTTTTTACACAAACATATTAAATTTTTACACTTCTGCCATACTCTACCCAATTCTAAAAAGTGATGTCTTGGAAGACTATATGGAGAGCTAAAAATTACATTATATATAAATATATAGTATATATAAAAATATATAGTTATGTTTCAGAAAAATTCAGAAAAATTTCAGAAAAATTCTGTTCCACTTATACAAACTCGTACTCATTAAACTGTTACAATATTTGGATTTTTATTTTTTTTTCTTACTCCTACATGGACCATTAAAAGCGGTTGTGTTTATGGATGTAGATATATTTTTTAATTGAAGTTTTTTCTTAAAATTGAAATTCTTCTTTAATGTAAGATTGGACCTTTTCTTCTAGATAAGTAATTTATTGTGGGTGTATATTAATAAAATTTGATTGGTTTTCAAAAAGGTCTTTTTTCTATTTTTCTTAATAATTACAACTATTTCATACAGTTCCTATTAAATTATTAAGCTGTATAGCAAAGCTGTGTATGACTTAGCCTAGCATTTATTGATTTTTTTAGAAATTATTTGCCTTTGGAAAAGTTATTGGAGATAAAAAATAGTTATAAGAATTTTTTACCAAATAAAGCAGTCATAAATGTACACAATTTCATTCCTCTTTTTTAAAAAACATGTAAGTAGAAAATCATGGAGCTTAAAAACCTTGCCTTTGTGATGAAAGCTCACAAAAATAAATAATAAACAACAGATATCCTTAAAGTATCTATATAATAAAAATATTTTTTTGGCATTTACAATTGTATTTTACAAAAGCTGAAGAAAGCTAATACAAGTGTTAATTTGTCTCAGAGGCTGTGAAGGTCCTTATCGTCCTGTCTCCAAATGACTTCATCACCCAGTGTACTTTTCCTTAGTCTCCAAATAAGTTCCATTATTAAAAATAAACAAACAAATAACAAAATAATGCTTCTTTCCATGCCCAGAGTTTAAACATTCTCATTTCCAGTTTATGAAATAACATTTTTTAGTAGACATACTAATTTCCTTGTTTATCTCCTTATGACATAATAATTAGAAGTCTATTGGTACACCATAATAAATCATTTTGTGTAATATATTTCCTCCCACTACCACCTTTGTTTCATAGAAGCCTTCGTTCTCCAATACGGACTGATAATCTGTTCTGCCACATCACTTCATAACTTGCAGTGAAGAACTTTATGATATACCCTTGTCACTGACACTGGCTCAGTTATTCTTATGTACATTTTTACCATTTGTTGTCCTCTTTTGACATTGGCTGAAAGATTAACACTATGGGGCAGAGGTTAAGTCCAAGTCAACACTGTGAGTCAAAAGCATTACAATATAGGTGTTTCTTAGGGCCCTAGTCTGCTGAAAACAGTAGTAAAGGAGAAAGCTGTTTTCAAGAGCATGAAGAGTCAGCTAGAGGAGAGTCACACAGGGCGAAGATGCAAGCACTTTCACCTCAACTCCTATTTGAAAAGGTTAGTGAAAGTTCTGATTCTGCATTACTACCCATCCCGCATACATTTCCAGCCTTCTTTTTGCCCTTGGCCTCTATGACCTTCCTGCAGCATGAGCCAGTGGAAACGCCCAGGGCAGCTGATAGTGCAGGAAGTCTTAGATCTCACTGAGAAGTGTGGAAATCATTCATAACATGGGAAATTTTATACTTGCTTCAAACTAAAGATTTTATAGTCTCAGAAAAATGGTTGCTGGTTTAGAGGAAGGTTCATAGCTGTGGGGGACAAAAGGGTCATTATCAGTCAAGCAGGCTCCAGGGGAGATTTCAGACCATGATCTGTGCCATAGAGTCATGCCAGTTATTCTTAGCTAAACCATCTGCATAAGAAAACCTGTACACATTCACCCTGTATCATTTGGTTCTAGGAAAAAAAAAGAAAAACCAGCCAAAACCAGGGAGGCAGAGAGCAGTCTTATATGAACTCATTGAAGTTTCCTAATGGTGAAACAATTTAAAATTCTTTACTGGAAAATAAGATAACAAAAGCTAATGGAATAAAAACCACACAACTTTTATAAAAATATCTAAAATTTTGAATTAATTTTTATTAATTTAACAATTCCTTCCAAACAAGAGATTCAAATCTACAGCATCATGTACAAAGTCTAATCCACTGAGTCTTTCTGTAGTCCTACTGGAGTAATGAAAACACAGACTAAAAATGCAAAGAGATAATTTCTAGATTTTGTTTGCATTCTAGTCCTCTGGGCAGTCAGTCTCTGAACCACAGACCATTCGATTCTTGTGTTACCCTGAAATCACAGTCTTTAGATATAGACAAAATCATTCTGAGTATTATTTTTCTTTCTTTTTCCTTTTTTCCTTTTTTTATACCCTTGAATAATCCCCATGGAAAGCCATATTAGTATTAGGATTTTCTATAGTTCTCATCAGCTGAATATCAGGATGCCTATTGTCACAGTTCAGTATACATTCCAAATATGAAAGTGCTCAGCTCTGGATAGAAGTGTCACTGTAAAGGAAAATCAGAGTGCTTTGGGGAAGACTTTGTTCAATAATCACTGCTTCTGACTGCAATCTGTGAAATCGCTTTTTATAAAACTTGCAGAATAAAGCCAAGCACAGATGTTTCTTCTTTTTTTTTTTTTCAGTACCATTTCTTTGCTTTTGTTATCTTTGTTGCCCATACTCCACATACAAAAATCTGAAAGGTTTTTAGTAACTGTTCATGGAAGAATGAAAGAAGAATGATTTATAGAACCCAGTTCCTCACTTGGATTCATAAAATAAAAAACAGTCATAAAAAAAGCAAACTGTTACTATGAATAAATCCTACATATACAAATTTGGAATAGCAATATCTAAAAAATTCAACCATTGCTAGATGAGTAACTTAAAGTTATGCTATAGTGAGTGTATCACAGTTAGGTTCACGTAAACAAAAATATTTTCAGAACCTTTAAATGAGAACAGGCAGAAAGGAGTAAAGATTGAAGTAAGTAGCATTTCTCCTTCAAAAACATGGATAAACATGAGGCATATCATGACAATTTGTCCATATCTAAGACCTCTATTGGATAGGATTATTAAAAACATTAAGCTAACACTAAATGCATTCAAAGCTAACAGAAAATCTCTGAATTATGCTTTAACCACTATAGGAAAAGACTGCACACATTTCATTATTACCTATATACATTAAATGCTGGCCAATTAGCTTTGCTCTTTAATGAACTCTTTATTGTTCACAAATTTTATCACAGAATTAAAGCATCTTCAAAGGAAGAAAATACTGTGTACTAAAAAGTACTTTAATCTGGCATAGAAAGATACAGGAAGATTCAGTACCTTTCAACTAAATTAAACAAATTAAAAGCAGAAATAGGCACATTTTTAACAGTGAAGTAATTAATTGCTGGAATTAATGCCAAGGAAGAATAATAAATTCTGTCCATCTTAGACTTTTCACATCAGATCCATTCCAGAAGATAATCTTAGATGAATGTATGTTGCTAGGTTCAACCCAGGAAAGAAATTGCCTGTACTATACAGAAGATCAAACTATATTATCTAATTCTGTCTTCTGAAATTAAAATTTATATTTCTTTAAGACTATGTTTGGATGCATTGACAATAATAATTGACTTTAACAAAGTAATAATCTAATCCAAATTGTAAATGCTCAAGTATTTCCTAAGTAAAAACACATTAATCATTGCATATTACACTGTATTAATGACTTGATATTTAAAAACAGAATGCAATTCTAAAAAGGAAAGATTAATTTGAGATAGTGACTGAACAAATAGTGTCCTTTTTCTTAGCTGTATCTGGTTGTCTAAAACTGAACTGTAATATAAACATTTGATGATGAACTCAAGAACAGAAAGCTACAGTGGCTGAAAGTTGGCTAAACCTTTTAGAGAGAGAGCAGAAATCGTTACAACAGTTTCTAGAGATATAAACAAAAAAAATCTTCACATTTTCCAAATATAAATATTTGTTTACTTTGATATGTTTTACATCCTCTATTAGGTTTGCCATTATTTCACAGAGACAATCTTTACATGTCCAAAGAAGGTAATTACCTTTGGGGTGTTTTTCCTTCTCCTCCTTTCTTCTTATTTCCTCAGATGGGTCTAGTAAAACATTCTTGAATAAAATGGGTTTTGTTTTACTAGATTGTTTAACTTGTCCCATTTCACGAATGGAAATGCTGGAGTTTGGCTTTAGTGCTAGTCCATTCCAGCATCAAGTAGGGTAAAACACAGTAGTAAACAGCTCAAGCTCTCCACCATTCCAGCAAAAGAAATTCTAGTTCAAATTTCACATTTCACTTGGTTTCATTTAGCAGATTCAAAAGGTATTTTTATTTACCTTTACAATAGCAGGAATGATATTTTTTTACTGTTACAGATATCAAAAAGCATGAAATTTGTATCTAACTAAATATAGTGTAGACTACTTTTTGTTGGTATCAGATATTTCAAAATCTTCATTTTTCACCTGACCTACTTTAACTGTCTGAGGAAATAGTAAACATCCTCAAGAGAAGCAGAATGAACTAAAAGTTGCATTATTTTAGTGACTGACTTTTTCTGTGCATATACTTCTTGTTTAACCTTGGGTAAACAATTTTCGGTGTTCATGAATTACCATTTTTCAGTGCTGTCCTCTTGGCAACTGTGAAGCTGTAAAATATCTCATGCTTCAGGCATATCAGCTGAAATTAGTCCAAGAGGAATGTCCTCACTGATTACATTTCTGCTAAGCAAACCATGTACTTGTGATGACACTGTATTTACCTGGAGAAAATCAGTTTAAAAATCAATTGAAAAAGGAAGATCAACCACTATGTCATCAGTGAATATGTTCTATTTTAAAGTACTAACATTTCTTCATTGTGATGTGCTGAACTTGGAGGAACTGAATAGTTTAGATTATAAATTTGCAATCAATGATCTACCTGGAAGGATTTTATACTGAAGCAGAAGGTGTATTGTGTGACTGGAGACTGGTGAATGTACTATCTGCATTTAAGAAAGAGGCGAGGCAGCAAAGTGATACAGGCAAACAGAGGTGCATTCATCTGACTTCTATGTATAGGAGATTTTAGAAAAAAACTAAAGAAAAGATTAATTTCAGGCATGGAAGTAACAGGAAAAGGTTATAAAATACAGACAGAAGATAAATTTTACCAGACAAAAGCAAACCTTTTCTTGGCAAGTTTGCTGATTTGCTAGACAAGGAAAAAGAGGTAGCACTGAGTCTTTTGCTGTGCATTTATAACACTTTTCCTCCTTTTTGTTGTTGATGAGACCATAAACGTAGAGCAAGAAAAGAATAAAATGGCTCCTTCCTATTTTCCCCCCATCCTTCTATGACAGAACCCTTCAAACTTATAGGAATTCTACAGTGAAAGATTTCTTATGGAAAATACTACTTGTTGAAAGAGAGATGCTTTTTAGGAATTTTTTGGTTTGATGAGTTTCTAAATATCTGGCTCAGGGCCATTGTTCTGAAGATGAAGGCTACATCTAGAGATCTCAGAATTTCCACTTTTACACAGAGGGACTCTGGAAGTATTTAGAGTACAATTCTAGGCAGGCCACATCCCCAGATGTATGGATTTGGGAACTTTGTTTTAAATATCCCATTTGAGAATTATCAACGTTCTGAGTTCTGTGCTTTGGTTTCCAATTTCAAAACTTCTTGCCTTACCTGGGTCTGACAGAGCCACTAAGTTCTCACACAAAACAATTTTAAATTGCTAATTTTAGTGGAATTACTTGAATAGTTTTTGGTAGAAAAACAGAAATATTATTTTGAAATGCAATCATTTAGTTTCCATGTTTTCAAAAGGAATGATTTCGTTTCAGTAATTCAATACTTCGGATTTAAACTGTTGGTATAATTTTAACTGTATTCATAATTTTATTAAGCTTTATTCAATATTTTAATTAGACTAATAGTAAGTTCTTGGTTCCACTTGAAAGATCATAGAACCACAGAATGGTTGAGGTTGGAAGGTACCTCTGGATATCATCTAGTCCACTTCCCCCCACTCAAGCAGGATCACCAAGAGCCAGTTGTCCAGGGCCATGTCCGGATGGCTTTTGAATGTGCCCAAAGATGGAGACTCCACAACCTCTCTGGCAACATGCGTCAGTACTCAGTCACCATCACAGTAAAGAGTTTCCTTATGTTCAGATGGAACCTCCTGTGTTTCAGTTTACATGCCTTGCCTCTTGTGTCACTGGGCACCACTGAAAAGAGCCTGGATCCATCTTCTTTATAAACTCCCTTCGCATTTTATATACATTCATAAGACGTGTTATAGCCCACAGAAATTGCACTGGATATTTGATCAACTCATTCATCCTTGACGCTTGGTTGTAATTTGGATGCAATGTGTGTTTACATGTGTGTGAAGGTGCACTTATAAGTGTGAACAAGGGAGGAATCTAAATGAATGTTGATGAACTGGGAGACAGAAAACTCATCTTTGTAACACAGCAATTAACTTGAAAAAGAAATATGAAAAAGACAGTGTATTCAGTGTATTTTCTCACACAAAGGCACTCATTCTGGGAAGCTAGAGCAATGGTCTACAAAACCTAGCCAGAATATTTAGAATCACTGCTACAAGGCCCTGGCCACTGTAGCAGATACCTTATCAGTGTGTTAGCAGCTGAGACCTCTTCAGCACACAAACAAGTACTTAATCTTATACATGTGCAAGTGATTTTACAACATAGCATGCTCTTCAGTTAAACATGTGTTTGAATAGTTTGTTGAAGGGTTAGATACAGAATTAATCAGATTCTGAATACAGTTTAATGACAGAAAACACAATTCAGATGGAATTTAGGTGTCTTACTCCAAAACTGTCATCCACAAAAAGCTATCCAACTGTTTTAATTTGTTATAGGAAA
Organism: Pelecanus crispus; assembly: GCF_030463565.1. Taxonomy (NCBI): domain Eukaryota; kingdom Metazoa; phylum Chordata; class Aves; order Pelecaniformes; family Pelecanidae; genus Pelecanus; species Pelecanus crispus. Next base: position 64,837,913 of record NC_134646.1, on the reverse strand, counting down.
TCAGCTTATACCTAAAACCATCTGAGATGCACAAAATTGACAGTCTGACAGTAAGATGATCTGCTGAGCTTTTGTCTGAACAGATGCAACATATAGCAAATCAGCAATTGTTTCAGCAGAACTTAGGGTAGCCAATTTTAGGGTAGCCAAATTTTAATATTACTATTTATTTTGATAAAGTGAAGAATATCTTAAAACAAAAAAGCCATTCCCTCAAAGTAAGGCTCCTTATGTCTCCAGATGGTGTAGTCCAGGAGAGGGACTAGAATACTGTGGAGGTAAGTTAGTAGGGAGTTTTGTGATTACAAAATGGCTCCATCAACATACTAGTGTTAGTTGGGATATAAGGCAATTCAGTAGTAAGACCTGTTTTGTTAAGTGCCTCCTTCCTCTGGAAATAGAAGATACCTCAGAAAATTTATGGGTAGACTTTATGTTCTAACAGAGATTGAACAGACAGTGGTTATACGTAATCTTTTTGTTTGGTAATCTTAACGTTGAAAGAAGATGGATAAATTAATTTCATACCTAGGTCCATGCACACAAAAACATAAAATCTTTCATCCTATTTATTTATTTAATGAATTCAGATCCAAATTTCTTTTTTTTGGTCTCTCTATCCAAGAGAACAATGCTTTTCAAATTAAAAGAAAGTTGTTTCTCATATCACTGTGGGTAACATCAGACCTCAGGTGCTTAAGTGAAAGAACTTTCCATTGTTAGATCGTCGTGATTCCACAGTGAAGTATTTATGCTAGCTACTCCATAAACAAATTTTTGGCCTTGAGCCACAGATGAGGATGGACATATTTCACAGCTATCAATGTGTTCTTACTTTAGATGCACAGTACCAAAATAATAGGCACAAGTTCTGCAAGAGAATCTTCATGGAGTAGCCAGAATAAAAGGAGGGTTGCAATTAGAAATATTGAGGCTTTTAACTTGTAAATCAAATAAAAGTTTGTTTAAAAGAGGTTTCTTTCTTTTGTGTCCTCAGTAGGACTATTTTCACAAAAGAGGTATAAGATCTGGTCTACATATAGTAACATTATGTCAAAAGGTAACACAATAGATACCAGAAGACAGGCTGTCTGCTGTCATTCTACTGACGTTCTTACAGTAAATCTTTTATTAATTCTATGTTTTGAATTCTTAATGCTCTTGGCAAAAAGGTAAAAATTTAGGGTTACAAAAGTTCAGCTTTCACACTGACTATAATAATTTTTTTTTCTATATATATTCAAATAACTTAACCAAATTTTTGTGTTCTTACGAACCCAACAAAATGTCCTCATATGCATGTGGCACAGGCAAAACAATTTTCCTGTTTCACCTTTCTGTATGAAAACAAAACCAATCAGACAATAAGCAAGGATCAATTCTTCTACCATTTGTTTTGTGGAATAAGTCCAAAGAAACTCATGAAACAAATATTTTATATGGTATTCTTTAATTTAAATTGTGTTTGAATACTGTTATAAATGTCTATTAATATGAAAACTACACAGCAGCAATTGCTTTCCTTATGGGGTTTAATGATCATCCTTGACCTCATACTTCTCTGTAACACAGAAAAACATTTCTTCTTTCCTTTCATGTATAATCTTTGCATCTGAGAACGTGAAAGGTTATTCCAACTCAGCTCTTAAAGTGTAGTCTGATGATTGATCTGTTTAGACACCTTAGAAACAATTATTTGTTTGTGTAGTCTCATAGAAAATGATAAAAATGGTTTTATAATAAATGATACTCTTACTGTGGACCTCCAGTCATTCAAGTAGGAAAATGTCCATAACCACAATAAAGGGATAACAGTCTGTGTGTACCAAAAGCAGACATAAAAAATTGCTTGCGTTAAAAAGCAGATTGTTTTGGAACAACAAAATGCTGAAAAACTTAACAAAGACTACAAAAATATTTTATTTGATTTTTAGAGAGTATTCATTTTGCCATACAGGAATTGACTCTGTAGGTTGCAAACTATTCTGTTCGCAAATCTACCTCATGCTTACATGTAAACATCTGTGCAAATTCTGAATATTCACATTACAGATCTTTCATAAATTTTTCCATAAATCATAATGCATTTGTCAAGCATGTTTAATGGGTTTGTGTAAAAGTGGAATGGAGGGTATGGACAAATCAGAGAATCGTCCAAGACAAAACAAAATTGCCTAATTTTTAGTGCACTGAAAGGTGATATTTCAAATAAAGTCTTAGGAGTTATGAACAATTTACAGATTCTCTTCTCTTTCTTCATGTTATTGTCAACAATTTACAATATTCTATTTTATTTACCCTATTTGTTAAGAACTATAATACTGTGTGAGCTAAAAATTTGTTTCCTAGATACAAGAATATAAAAATATTTTGACTATATCTTACATCCTTTTTATTCCAGATTTGATCTTTGTCAAGTCAAATTGCGGATTTCATGGTTTATAGAATGTAAAACTGAAGGATAATTTCATGAGATACCCCCTAGCTAGCATCAATCTGAGCAAATACATTTGCATCATGCTGTGGCACCCCATAAGGGATTGTGAGCTCAGGTCCCAAAAACAGGATAGTCATTGGAGGGTGACACTGTGCCTGGACTAATCAGCTGTATTTCTCAACATGCTTAATTAAAATAGACATATTCAAAAAATCACACAGATACACTGCTAAGTTTCTGGAGGTGAGATTTCTATAGCATACTCCATAGTGCATTGTAAGCATGAACTATTTCTTTTAATGTAGAACTGGTACAGCATTTAGGTACCTCAGCCTGAAACTTATTCACCTGCAGTATCAGCTTCAGAGTCATGGCAATTTCATAGAAGCATAGAATCATAGAATCGTTTAGGTTGGAAAAGACCTTTAAGATCATCCAGTCCAACCAGTAACCTACACTACCAAGTCTACTCTAAGCCAATCAAGGGTAGACTAGACTAAACCATGTCCCGAAGTGCCACATCTACCCGTTTTCTTAACACATTTGTACCCTTAAAGTGTCAACACAGGACTGAAGTACATTTTCAATTGCTGTTTCAGTTTTATAAATTTGAATTATATCATTACTGATGCAATGAGGATCTTGTTGTGGTTTAACCCCAGCCAGCAACTAAGCACCACGCAGCCGCTCACTCACTCCCCCTGCCGTGGTGGGATGGGGGAGAGAATCAGAGGAGTAAGAGTGAGAAACACTCCTGAGTTGAGATAAGAACAGTTTAATAGTTGAAAGAATGCAAAATAGTAATGATAATAATAACAATATAATAATAGTAATAATAATAATAATATACAAAGCAAGTGATGCACAATGCAATTGCTCACCACCCGACGACCAATACCCAGACAGTTACCGAGCAGCGATCGCTGCCCCCCAGCAACCCCCCCCCCAGTTTCTATACTGAGCATGACACCATATGGTATGGAATAGCCCTTGGGGCAGTTTGGATCAACTCTTCTGGCTGTGGCCCCTCCCAGTTTCTTGTGCACCTGGCAGAGCATGGGAAGCTGAAAAGTGCTTGACTAGCATAAGCAGTACTCAGCAACAACTAAAACATCAGTGTGTTATCAACATTCTTCTCCTACTAAATCCAAACCACAGCACTATGCCAGCTACTAGGAACAAAATTAACTCTATCCCAGCTGAAATCAGGACAGATCCAAAATGCTGACATTCTTCTACTCAAACACTTTTATTAGGTGTTTGCAAAGTGTACCTAACTTTCTAGCAGTAGTAGGCACTTTTCCAAATACAAAGATAATTGTTCTGGCAGTAGCTGCTGCATTTTCCTTTAGAAGGGTGTGTTTTCCTTTCTTGTGATAGCATCATTGGACCATTTACCCAGAAAACAGGTGAGTTGATGATGCCATATCCAGCTCACCCAGCAATTAACATTAATATCCTTTTTTGCTCAAAGATATTTTAATGATTCTCAGGAGAATGATTTTATCAAGGAATAGGGGGAGTGGGCCATATCCCAGTGCACACCAGCAAGTGGAGCAGGGCAGGCCCAGAGGTGGCAGCTAAGGTCAGCCAGGAAACCAGATCACCAGACAAGTCCATAGTGATGGGGAAGGTTACAATGTGAAGCTGGAACAGGAATTCCACAAATAGAGAGTCTCAGGCCTGGTGGTGGTAACCAGGTGTCCTGGTTTCAGCTGGGATAGAGTTAATTTTCTTCCCAGTAGCAGGCATAGTGCTGTGTTTTGGATTTAGTAGGAGAAGAATGTTGATAACACACTGATGTTTTAGTTGTTGCTAAGTACTGCTTATGCTAGTCAAGGACTTCGCAGCTTCCCTTCAGCTCTGCCAGGTGCACAAGAAACTGGGAGGGGCCACAGCCAGAAGAGTTGATCCAAACTGCCCCAAGGGCTATTCCATACCATATGACGTCATGCTCAGTATAGAAACTGGGGGGGGGGTTGCTGGGGGGGCAGCGATCGCTGCTCGGGAACTGTCTGGGTATCAGTCGGCAGGTGGTGAGCAATTGCATTGTGCATCACTTGCTTTGTATATTATTATTATTATTATTATTATATTGTTATTATTATCATTACTCTTTTACTTTATTTCAATTATTAAACTGTTCTTATCTCAACCCAGGAGTGTTTCTCACTCTTACTCCTTCGATTCTCTCCTCCATCCCATCAGGGTGGGGAGAGTGAGCGAGCGGCTGCGTGGTGCTTAGTTGCTGGCTGGGGCTAAACCACGACACCAGGGTTAGCCACTGTCCTGTGACCATCAGCAAGTGCATAATGATGGGGCTGGTCTGAAGTCAAAGTCACATTTATGGGTGAGATTCAGGGTCTGGGTCAAGAAAGGACGTGGCTCTGCACTGCTGTAGCTGCAGTGTAGCTCAGAGATGGACCAAAAGCAAGAGCCTAGCTGAAAAGCACATCCCAAGAGAAGGGAAAAGGTGGGTGGGCCACGTCAGGGGCTCTCAGAGCTCTTTGGCAGCTGTGCAGCCCTTGGCAGCACAGCACAGTTGCAATGTCAAAGCTGGTCCTGAGTCCAAGTAACCAAACCCTCAGGGCTGTGGGTATTTGCCTGGGGCACTGACAGATTTATCCTATGGGAGAAGTTAGGAAAGTGAAGGCTCTGATAAGAAGGGCAGCCCCCAGCCCTCCCAGAGAAGCTGTGTCACTGTAGAAGAGATTTAAAACCACTCTGAAACCAACAGAAAGGATCATTCTTGTATTAGGGCAAACATCAGAGAGGGGGAGGTAGAGATGCTTTTCTTGCTTAAAAGGTTGTACATATTTTATATTAAACATTATGGACTAAAGTAGAGAAACAACTCCAAAATCAAGGACTAGTGCAAGAATTATCATTCAGTGATTGCCAGTGAGAGCATTGGCAAGTAAACCACATATTCATATTTTTTTATCAATTGTCTTTTGAATCAATAATCTTGCCTGTTTTCCCTCTCCAGTAACGTGCCTGAAAAAGAAGTAGCAGAAATTGATCATCCCTTTTCTTCTTTCAGCCTTTGACCATTAAGGCCTTAACCACCTGTATAAATTTTATGTCTCCACAGACAGATTAACACCTGTTTTAAAAAGCTTTACTTGTTCGATTAAAAAAATATTAACCTGCTGGTAATATACAAATTAAATCTATTAACAACAACAACAACAAAAATCTGCAGTAGAAAATATAGGTCTTACTGGAAACAACTGCTGATGTCTGTTCTTGGTTTACCCTGAAGCAGAGCTGGTGGTTGAACTTTGTGAGAATCAAGAGTAAATAAACAAGTGACCACACTTAGGTGTCAAATACACCTAAATCTAGAAACTCAGGTAAACAATATCTTTTTGAAGGCACTAAACATAAACTGCTGTTCATTTAACAGTTCTCAATGTCATCTGCTGGTGTAAAAATTTGGTATGTAGGCAAGTGTAAATATACGTGCGGGTCATCAGGAACAGAGTTTGAAGTGAACAATAGCATGCAAGAGCTAAGTGGTTAGCAGTAGGGCTTTTGTACCTCAAAAACTCTGTCCTTAAATCCACAGCTTTAGCAAGAACATAATAACATTACGTAGTAAATGGTGCTATAACTTCATGCTTCAGGCAAAACCAAGGTATTCTCATTATTACTATTTTGATTTTTATTATGTCCTTTATTGAGCTGAATAATTCAGTACTGCACACATGAAGAATAGAGGATAGATTTCACTTTGTAAATCATAATACAGTATGTCAGTCATAGGCTTTAAGGTGAAATATAACTTTGCAGTGTCTTAAATTTGGACACGATTTATGCATGCATTTTTTAAAGCATATCATCTTTTAATTGTAATCATTCTGTTGTGACAAACACCATATTTCAACTAAGGCATTACTCATATGTTAAAGCATGCTCTAGACAACTTTATCCTCTGCCAATAGCCAATTATTCTATAGAGTCTTTCTGCCTCCAAGCACTAATTATGTTATTAAGAATTACTAAATATTAAAATTAACTACTAGAGTTTTCTAAGAACAAAGTAACCTTCTAAATGAGAACTTCTTATACAATCCTAGGTAGCTAATATTTTTGAGGTTTGAAAATATATGTTTTTTATAATATCCAAGGGGGTTGATGTTTATATGTGTTATATTTATATTGCTTTATTCCCATCTTTAGGGCATCTGGATGAATATGAAGCACATCTGATTCACTTGTGAAAAAAAAAATTTGGCTTTTGAAGAAGGCTTTAGTAAACAGCCAGAAATTCACGCAGCTGCATACAGTATGTAGAAATGGTTTGCTATTGATTGGAGTGTCTTTAAATTACCGCTGGTGCTTCATCAGTATGCCCTACTCATTTATACAGCACTGAAGTCAGTCAACAATTTAATGATGATAATAATAATAATAAATTGTTATACATGCAACTTTCCAAAGAATATGATACTTCACAAAAAGTCTGATCCAAAGCAGGGTACAAAGCAGTAACAGTCTGTCCTTTAAATTCAATGTGATTTTGATCAAGACCAAACTGTATCTTAAGTAAAATACATGTAGTCCCTCACATGAGGTACAGAAAGTGGTATAATATAAAGGTTTGTCATGTTCAGTGCCTACACATACCAATGACATCTTAAAGGCAGAGAAGTCTAGAGCACTGCAAAGGATACTGGTTATTTTGCTCTTCTGAAAAAAAGTGTAAAGAAAACCCAACAATCTTCTGAATTAACATAATACTAGTTTCACCATGAAATGAAAAAGCAAATATCTTGGTTTGGTCCAGTCAGCTCTTCCCTGAAAAATTTAATTTTCATATAAAAAGTCAAAATAAAATGTTTAATTTTTTTCTACTGCTTCTGCTTTTTCTGTTTGTTTGTTTCTTGCCAAATCTAAGCTACCACTTGACAATTTTAAACAGTCTCAGCAACAGTTTTTTTTCCCCTTTTTCAAATGAGTTGTCTTAAAGGACAATAAAAGGGAAAAAGTGTTAGATCATGAGAATTCATCTTGCACTAGGAGAGGACCAGTTTATTTAGTTCATGGTAGTTTATTCTTAAGAACTATAGATGAGGAACACACCAACCTTCTTGCACTGAATATATCCCTCTATTTCATTATCTTTCTCATAATAAAGCTTCTTCTTGTGCGTATGACTCTTCTATCCAACAATACAAACCCATCAGCCTTTGCCTTATCTACCACGCACATAAAGAACAAATTATTACTTTCCTTTTTACAAAACTCCTCTGTATATTAAGGACTGTTGTCATATGCCTTCTTAGTCTCCACTTCTTTAAGCCAAACAATGCATTTGTGGTTTTGAACTTTTATGTGAAATTTTTTGTGAAATCCATATTGTGCTTTCTTATCACCAGAGACACTCCAAACATAATCAAAGTAACATTTGTAATAAATACTGTGTACTTAATCCTAAAGTTCTCAAGCACTAGGTAGATGTAAGCATAATTACTTTAGTTTTCTACAGGGAATGGGTCACGCATCATTTCAGTTACTTTCCAAATTCACATATCAATCTATTCTCTCAAGCACAAATTCACAAGGACTGCAGCCTATACAAATAACAAAACCAGTTTATTACCTCTGCATGTTTTTATACAATATGATTTTTTTTAGAAAAGGTTTACCAATTTGTGTAACAGTCTTGAGCCACTTTCAGATCACCCCCAGATTTCCTGCATCTATATCGTCATGCAAATAAACCTCCTGTAATTAAGATCATAGTGCATTTTATGTAACATATTATATGGGCATTTTTCCATTGTCCAAGGTATCTTTTATTATTTACAATTCATTATTTCATTATTGAAGATATCTTTCTGTTACTCAAACTATTCCTTCCCAAATAACAAAGACACTAGGAAAGAACAAATTTTAAATGGACAGTGACCTAGCATACAATCTAAACCATTATGAAATCTTTTAACTGACCTTAGAAGAGATGAAAATCATTCATATATTCAGTGGGTTTTGTTAGCCATCAGATTTATAAACCTGATTCCCAACATAACTTTCACCTGTACAGAGTCAGTGCAACAGCTGGAAATAAGTAGGGTGTTACAAGTGAAGCTCTAATGGCTTGTCCCTGTTTTCATTTCTTACAAATAACAAAACTCTTTTGCCAGACTTAAAATACTTGTTTTCTTTCTACTGTTTTGTTGCAGGGATCTGGGATTTCAACTGCAAGTTTTGGAAAGATAAAGGTACTATAAAATATAGAGCTGAAAATTGTCTTTACCGAAATTTATTTGTGGGATGACATTTGCAGTATAATTCTAGCAAACGTGGAATGCCTTTTTTGTTTGAGATTCACGTTTAGGTATAAACCTGTAATAGCACAAACTACTGATCAAAAAATAATTCAGTTTATTCTTATTTCTAATAGATTTCATTAACTCTGTAATAAAAAGAAGATCCAGTAAATGCTTTCAGACTAAAGAGAAACATTATGGAGTTCTATGGTTACTATTCTAATTACTTGTCTTTATTTTACAGTTTAATTTAATTGTACTATATTTGTCTTGATTATAGTGTTTCTCCATTTTCACTGTGGCTTTTTCAGCTTTTGTGAATGAGGATCATTATCTCTTTTGATCTAACACAGACACAAGGGTCAGTGATGCATACATATATTAAATGTTTTGGTTACTTTGTTTTGTTTTGTTTCATTTTGTTTCATTCAGCTGCACAACATAATTGCAAGTTTCTGTTGTGGTATTATTTAGATATTGTAATAAGCCACCACTACAGCTTTTATACTTCTTAATTTTGGTTGCTTCTAATAATTATGAATTTGAAGAATTCATTGAGAATTTCTTTCTCTTTTCTAAAATGATATAATTGTGTCCTTTCTCTTTATAAAGCATGAAGAAGATGAGGAAATTTCAAGGACACAACCAAGTTTCAAAATAACCACAAAAGCTAATTTTAAATACGCATGGTCTAGCTACATAACGTACTTTCTGATCTGTTATCATCTGGTAACATCTGAAACAGAAGACAAGGAGACCTATGGACTTCCCACAGATTATTTTTAAAAAGTGAAATTAAGTCCTGTACTCTGTAGTCAACATAAAGTCCTGAATATAAATACATAGAAAAATTGCAGCAAAACCATAAATTAGTAAAAATTATGGTGTTTATGAGACTTTGCTCATTAGTTGAAAGTATGCTTGGTACAAACACACATTTTGATGGATGCCTTGACCATGGATAATTCCTTTCCTTAAATGTCAGTGATGGTCTTTTTTTCTCACCTGCAGTCAGAAAATTTCTTATCTCCAACATAATAACTAACATATATTGTTAAGAAACCATGAAACCAGGAGCTAGTTTTTAGCCTCAATATACAGTTCAAATTAGTGATATGTATTTCCCCCTCTCATTCAAAAAAATTACAGTTAAAAATATGCGGAAAAGAGAAAATAGCATACTGTTCAAAACCAAGCAAACTTCTTTGTAATTGTAGTTACGAAATTTAGGATCACAACTTTCCAAATGCAAGGAGGAGATACGACCAGACTGAAAAGGCTAAAAGGAATTCTAGACCTTCTGTATTTATTGATGACTTAGCTGTACTTCAGTATTGCAGTTTCCAAATGGTGGTATGATCCAGAAAAGTAAAAGCCTCCCTGTATTAATTTATCTTTGACAATGTTCCCATGATTAATTTTGCATTAATAGCCAAATTATATGTAGTTATTGTCTCAGGCAGTACACTTTCAGGGTTCAAAGATAACATCTAGTATGTTTTGGATAGTTACTCTGTACTGCAGACATTCATTCTGAGTTTATTCATGGACAAGTTGAGTGATGAGTCCTTCACTTCACCAGCGGTAGACTAAAATGGCCCTAAATAATCTGCTGAAACAGTTTAGAGCTCTGGAATAGTTTTGTTACCTATTTCCTTAAATTGCAAGACGTTAGCCAAACCTAGAAAAATTGTAATAATTTATGATACCAAGATCATAAAGAAGTTAATAAATATAAGTTTTGAGCAAATAACGCATTCTACCTATCCAATAAATCCTTTTTTCTGCTCATACAAACAGATTTTTTAATCAAATATATTCATTGTTAAAATTATTCTTGTATATTTATCAGCAGTAAGTATTGGCCTGTAACTTGCTTTCAAAGTGGGTTTCCTGCAAGAATCTAAAGTTCAAAATCCAAAGCTTGTTGAGTAGCTTCTGTTGAGAAACAGGTTGCAAGGCATGTTTCTGCTCTCTGATAGTATGAGAGAAATGTTTTAATAACTGAATTTGCATTTGTAAATTCAAAGCTCGTTTTCTGTTCATATTCTTTAATGTTTGTTTAGAATCTAATATTTTAAAAGATTTATATAAATTTTTAAATGGAATATTAATGTGAAGAAAACATAACAGATGCTAGGATGAAATTTACCTAATTCACTTAACTGTGAGTAAATATTTTTAGAGGAAGTAGTTATATCTGCCCAACTTCTAAAGGAAGTATTGTTTGCAATAACAAGTAAGCAAACACTTTAAACTATGAAAGGGCACAGAGTCTTCAAGTTAAACAATATTTTTGGACACTGATTACTTGTCTTTGACATTACTTGCTAAACTATCAATGGATAAACCATAACTGAAATTCCCCCTTGGTCATTTCCAAAATAGAGCAGTTGCTAGCCAACTGCCATCAATAATTTGCAACCAAGTCCTTGCTTATACATTTCACAGTAACTTTTTCCAAACTTGTAATCTAAGTACAAATATGACATAGATGTATTCCCTATGAAAACAGATTGTGCCAAAAAAAGGAAAATGACACATTTGAAGCCACTGTGTACTACTGAATCACTGGAAAAATGTCAGCTAAAGGTTTTGCAGTCAGAAAGAATACACTCTATTTTCTATTATATAACTCAACAATGAAGAATTTCCTTTCTTCAGGATATTTCACTATATTTTCTTCAGTGTATTTTCCCCATGATATACGAAATAGGACATTACAACACTCCCAAGAAGAATAACAAAACAAATTTTAATTTTAAAAGGGAGATGTCTGAATACTGAGGAAGAAGAAATCAATTAATTTCCTTTTATTTAAGGAACAACCTGCTTTTTTATAAAAGTTTGGATTAGGTCTAATGTGTGCTAGGGAAAATTATTGAGATTACTGTTTATTAATGCTTTAGATTTTATAAAATTTTCAATATATAAGCTATATCACTATTTTTTAACTTTTCCAGATGACTGTCATCTGCAATATGTAAAAGAATGTGTACAAATAGTAAGATGCAAACATTCATTTATCAGAAAAGATCAAGACACTTCAGTATTCTGAAGATCTCAGGATTTATTTGTAGTGTTCTCTGCAATGTTCTAATTTACTATTCTGTAAAATGGAAAAATTAAGAAAAAATGGAAAAAGTTTTACAGCATTCCCAAATGTACTAAGAAGATAGAATTATGACACATAGCAACTGTTGTGATTAAAATTGTTTCTGCTTTTTTACTTAAAATTCTCAAACCATTAAAGAATGCTCTGAAATTTTCAGATTTGGTTCTCAACTTTGGTTCTCACACAAAGCTCTCAGTATGTTTCAGGGGTGGACACAGGCAACTTTTAGGCCAGCAACAGCTTTCTTTTTCACCATCCCCACATGTGCTCAGGTCTCATGCTGGAAGAAAGAACAAGAAAGAATTTATTTCTGGAAATAGAATTCCCAGAGGCAGATAACATCCTCTAGCAAGAGGATGAGGAAACTAGTTTGGAGGTCTTTCCTCTTTTCTTTGATGTATTTGAGAATGCAAAGACAGCCTGCCCCAAATGAAAGTCAAAGACTATTAAAAGTATTTTAAAGAACAGTCAGTTAAGAGAACTGATCTGCACTCCCTTGACTGCTTGATTTACATCTACTGCAAATAATCAATTACCAGGAGAATACAGAAGAAAATTCTATTTAACTCAGTCATATCTGAAATGAACTCCTGTATTTACTTCAAGTTCATTACAGTTTTAAGAATGTGATTAATGTAAAACAATATAATAAATTGAATTAATTAGAATAGTTCTGTATGTGTAGTTCAGTATGGCATTAATATCTAACTAATATTTGAATATTTGAAGTTTTAGCAGTCCACAAATGAAAAGCTTTTCAAAATCGTATTCTATCTGAACATTACTTTTTCACTACTACCCTGTTGGCACCCACTCATATCTCTTTCATTGTCTATGTCATTATTTGTCTATGAAATCTGGCCATGCAATCATCTATTTTGGGAACTAGTTTTGATTTCCTATTGTTTTGGCTCATTACTGTAGGAGAAAAAAGAACGTATTTTGAGGAGTGGGGTAGGAAGAAAGAGAGGGGAATGAGAGGGGGAAAAGGGAAGTATTTTTCTTCAGCTGGAGCAGAAACACTAATTTAATTCTGTTTTGGAGAGATACTCTGTCCCTTTTGGTTTTATATTTTAAACTATGCTTTTATGATCATCTTGCACTGTGTGCTGTGTATTTCTGTTTCCTTGTGCTTTGCCATTAGGCCAATGAGCCAAATTGTGCTTAAACAGGTAAATTGCAAGTATGTAGCTCAATATCTTTTTGGTAGAATCTCAAAGAGTACAAAGGGTCTGTTAGACTGCAGAACGAATATGACATAATGCTGAGTGCAGTCTTGCAGTATGCAGGACTTAGAGGTAGAAATAACTGGGGCAGTGCCACTTACACAGAGTTCACAGAATGGCACAAGCCTTTGTCAAATTTTCTGATACTTTATAGAAACAATTGCAAATGCTTGGAACCGACAGACACACTTTCCTTTTGCTTAGCCAGCTGCAGCTCTCTGCACACAACAATAAAATAAAGTAAAATATTCTTGACAGGATCTGAGAATGAGGTGTAAAAAATAATTTAGCATTTATTTAAGCTGCTATTTAATCTAGATTTTCAAACATTGCATGAGTACTGTGTAATTTGCATGAGAAGAATTTGTAAATTTGTAATTGTCTCCCATCATCTGAGAAACATTAAAATTCATCTTTCCAGACATTGTTTCAGTATACACAAGAAAATGGAATGGTTTGCCTATTGCTTTACTCGTACAGAGAATGCTCATAACCCACCATAATATATGTATTCTGAAAAAAAAAAAAAAAACCATGGAAAAAAATGTTGGCACAGTCTAATTCCCTTCCATCATTTCACTTATTCATTCATTTGTTATTTCTGTAAATGTCTTCCTATTCAGTGCATTAAGTTATTTTCTGAATATCAACTATAACCTCAACATCTCATTATCTACAGTATGTCAGTATTCAGATCAGAGGTGACTGATATTCCCAGTCAAAATATCGTAAAGGTCAGGCCTTACGGCTGAGAAATTAAAAAAGTTATCTTAAATAATGCCATCAAAATATAGCTTGTAAAAACAATTCAAAATTCACAGAAGCACCTGCAACTCTTCTCTTAATCAAGTCATAGTGTTGTTATTTTGCAGTTCATATTGCTTTAATGAAGGTTCAGCTTTCATCTCCATTAAAAGTGCTGCATTCAGACACTTTTTTTGTTTTTCTAATTGCATTAGCTTACTTTTTTATAGTTGTCAGACATATCATTAATAAACATTATTTACCTGACAAACTTATTTGTTTTTTAATTTAAAGATACAGAGTAAATGGAAGGAAATAAACATTTACCATATTTCTGTTACTTCTTCACAGAAGCAAAAAAATTACTAGCTAAAAATTACTATTTTCAAAAATAATCAGATTTAGTCAGTTAAGTTTTAGTGACTTTCTGTGTAATATCATGGGAAAAATATACTGGATATCCATTAATGATTTTTTTTTTTTTTTTAATCTTGTTTGCATATTTGACTTCATTCTGTCCCTTATGTAACCACTTAGTTTGTGGTGGCTGTGTTGTTTGGTTTTCTTCTTCCACTATTTCCCTGGGGTTTTTTGTTTGTTTGTTGGGTTTTTTCCATCTTAATCAGTCCTTTTAGGCAATATTTACATGTTTTAAAATCACTAAAATAAATAAAAAAACTCAGACTGTTTAAAATTAGGGATTTGCAAGGGGTGAAGAGTGGTCTAACGCAGATAGCCCAGACAAGTTCCTATACCATATTTTGCACTCTTTCAAATCAGGCAATCATTAATCAGTTCTGACCTAAACTTCTGCCTATGCCTACATATTAGGTAATAGTCTTAAGTAAATTCTCCGTAGGCAGAGAAACAATTGTATTTCTTCTGTCAAATTCAGACTGTTCACAAGAGGTGTTAAGTACCTTTCAGTAGCTCTTAACTTTTGTCAGGAACAGTAGATTGCAGCATTACACACTGTCCTGGTTTCAGCTGGGATAGAGTTTTTGCTTCCTAGTAGCAGGCATAGTGCTGTGGTTTGGATTTAGTAGGAGAAGAATGTTGATAACACGCTGATGTTTTTAGTTGTTGCTGAGTACTGCTTATGCCAGTCAAGGACCTTTCAGCTTCCCATGCTCTGCCAGGTGCACAAGAAGCTGGGAGGGGGCACAGCCAGAAGAGTTGATCCAAACTGGCCAAAGGGCTATTCCATACCATATGGTGTCATGCTCAGTATATAAACTGGGGGGGGGTTGGCCGGGGAGCAACGATCGCTGCTCGGTAACTGTCTGGGTATCGGTCGGTGGGTGGTGAGCAATTGCATTGTGCATCACTTGCTTTGTATATTATTGTTATTATTATTGTTGTTGTTGTTGTTGTTGTTATAATTATATTGTTATTATTATTATTATTTTATTGTTATTATTATCATTACTATTTTACTTTCTTTCAATTATTAAACTGTTCTTATCTCAACCCAGGAGTGTTTCTCACTCTTACTCCTCCGATTCTCCCCCCCATCCCACCGGGGTAGGGGGAGTGAGCGAGCGGCTGCGTGGTGCTTGGTTGCTGGCTGGGGCTAAACCATGACACACCGGTAAGAATATGATGTACGTAAATATCCACATCTTGGTTTTCACCAAATCTTTTCTTAAACTAAATACAATGAAAAATTACAAAGAAACAAACAAAAAAACCCAAAAAACCCAACAAAAACCTCTTACATAGATTTAAGATGTGTTAACATACTTTCTACTCTTTTGTTTGTGACAAATCCATGTTAATTTTAGAGTTTGGAAGATTTCATTAAATTAGTCATGCATATGCAACAAATACAAATATGAAACAAATATTTTGAAAGATTTTTTTTTTTTGTATACTTGGATTATATTGCACCACAAGGCAGGACTACTGGTGTAAATACAACTTAGCTGTAACGTTCATTTTGCTTGTATCACAGTATTCAGTGAAAATATCTTTTCAGATTTGCTTTGGTTAAAAAGCATCAACATGATAGACAACATGCAATTCCACTAATAGAGAATACTTCATTATATGGATTTGACTGACCAAGAGAATCTTAAAGACGTTTGTCAGAGTAACTAGGCTCAGACGTAAAAGTCACCTTCCTTATTTAAATTACATTTCCTTTAAAAAGATGAACTTTTCTTTTTTAGAATTAATTTTTAAATCATATCCAAAAAGAGGGATTTTTTTTCTTTTCTTCTAGAAATCAAGCAGAGAGAGACTCATATACCTGTTCATGACAATGGGGAAGTGTTTCTTTAATCTATGCCAGCATTTTATATATTTATCAATTATATGCATTCATTTTTTTCTGCAACTTCCTGCATGTAATTGTAGGAAAAGATCTATGACATGGAGTATAGTTTTAAAACCGAATTTAAGGTCCATTTGCTATGGAACTTGACTATTATTTACAGAAGCTGTCAGTCTCAATGTAATTGGACAAATCTCTCCACAAAACCACTGTAATTCAACATGTGGTTATGTTGTGCATGTAATATGTTTTTTTAAAAGTTTTAGCTTAAAAGAAGATAAATGCAATAGGTGAAAAACATTCAAAGTATAGCTCAAGAGGCAAATTTTCTTTTTTGAACAATATTTTTCCCTATAATAGATTGTGGTCTTCTCTGTTACCAGAGTATTAGCATCTGTTGGAAAATATTTTATATTTCCTGGAAAATATTTCAAATGTGAAAATGAATATACTTCCATTTTGACAGGTATATTGCTGTTTTTCAGGGGAAGAGTTCAATAAAAAAGGCAAGAAAACATTTATTTCTTATTAAAAGGGAAACAGGACAGTTTAAGAGAGCAGGGAAACAGCCTAAGAGATGGCAGTATGAAAGCGCTATTTTGGGAACTTCTTTTATAGCAATCATGGAACAGCAAGTGCAATGTCATATGTGCAACGTTAAGAATAAAAGTAAAAGAAAAAAGAAAAAAGGATCTCTTCATCTTTATAAGTGTTTGCTTTATTATGTTCAGAATTGTGTAGAGTTTTTGCAGAACATCTGAAACAAAAGGTATTTGCCTGACAGTAATATTAATCACAATCTGCCTTGTAGTAATTTACATTGCATGGGATCAAAAGACAGGTTGGCCAAAGATGGGAGGGGGAGAGGAAATCTATCCAGAGGTTCAAATACAAAGAAAATACCTCTGGCTCAAAAAGTGTTGGCGACCAAAATAGTTGGAGACTAGGACGGTGCTCTAGGAGAGTATTGTGTGGCTGCCCCACTCTCTTACTCTTTGCTAGACATCTACTATTGGCTATTTCTAGAGCCGGTATAAATGAACTTTTCACTAGATTAACCTTTCACCTGACATTGTACAGCTCTTCTGTTTTTACTTCCCTCATTATTCATGCTATGTTTGCTGAAAAGGTGAGTAAGGATAACAGCCTGTACTTAAACAGAGGCTTTAGGTAGAAGAAAAACAAAGAAGGTGACAAGGCAAGAGAAGACTCAAGTGCTAAGTCTGATGATGTTTATACGCTTTATTCCATGCTGTAATGAAATCAAATGTACCTTTTGATTACTTTTGGTGTCATTTAGATAAAAAGACAAGGACAAGTGTATTTGCATCTAGAGGAGAAGAAAATAAAAACCAAACCAAGGAGAAGTTTCAAAAGAGAGCAATGTCTTTTTCTCTTTCTGTAAATGCTATTTTTCCCTTGTCACACAGAGCAAGAGTTCGTATTACATACTGACAAAGTTTTTTCCTTAAGAAATACACCATATCTCAGCAACAGCACATGTACTGTGGATTGTTACAGCCACTTTCTCTCTTCTCCCCTTATATTTTTCTCTTAGAGTAAATAAGCTTTTAGGACATCATAGAGAGCTCCATTTGACATCTTTGTAGCTCTTTTGTTTCCATTTTCATCCCAAGAGATTTTTGAGGTTCTTAATAGAAAAATTGGTATTTTCAACTTGAAAAAAAATATTTTTTTTTAATCTCTTGTTCCCTAAAGATGTTCTATCCAGTACACAATGAGTAAGTTACTTTGCAATGGTGAGAATACAATAGCTAAATCATTTACATATATTAAAAATAAGCATTTAAACTGATTCCTCAATTATTTTACAAATTATGATGTTTTATCTTTATGAATGTCTTAATGAATATATCAAGTTGTGAAGAGCTGAACACTTAACAGCAAAGTATCCAGATGCTTTTATAAAAATATTTAGATTTTGGCATCTCTAAAAACATCTGAAAATGAACAAAAGTTTCTTTTTTACCTGAACAATGACAGCTTTTCCCTTTAGAAATTTTCTTTTCAGATTCATTTGGGGGGTGGGGGGGGATGATTCATATGCTGCCTTAGACATTTTAGTGCTCCTTTTTCTCTCTTTCTGTTTCCAGATTTTCTGCAACATCTTCTCAAAATGAATTGAAATCCAAGTATAAAAACCTGAATAATCTGATCTATTACCAGTTCTAATACTTAAACTTCTATGGAGCAAATTTTAAAAGAAAACTTAAATCACTTTAGTTTCCTCAGTTTGGGTTTCTTGGATGGAGATCCACTGACACTTTTAATGTTTAAAATCTCTAAAAGAAAAGATGAAAGAAGTGAATAATGCAAACACAGTGAAAACAAAACTTGAAAATATAGATATTCATTAAGAAAATATATCATACATTAATAACCATAAACTAAATGCATAATTACTTAGTATTTATACATTGCTTCATAAGCATACAATTATTAAAAAATATGACATCATCACCTTGTTAGTTTTCCAGGTGTTTTTGTTAAAAAATTACACTATGTGGCCCATTGTTTGGTCTGGAGGTTGATGTACAATGAACACTGCTAATTCAGTGCAAGATAAGCTATAGCAAAATTTAAAATACTTGGTTCTTCTTATTTTATTTTTATTTTCATAATAAACTGAGTAAAAGTAAGCATATTCTCTAAAGCAGAACATCGAAGCCAATTGGACAGAAGTTGTCAAATAACAGCCATCAAACTTCATTATATTACATTATGTTATGTTATATGGTATTGTATTATATTTTATTTTATTACATTATATTATATTAATTATTGTGTAATATTGTATTGTGTTCTATTTACCATATCGTATTTAAGAAAGTACTAGGAATTTCAAACACAAAGAATTCACAGGATTCTCATGAAGCTTTCTGATCCTCCCCATTACAAAAAATCCAAACTGGATAGGAACTCCAAAGCATTTTAAAGCCACTGTGACTAAATTAATATGAACAAATTCCATCTACTTTGAGGTGCTTCTAATTTGCACCAAAGGCTAGCAAAAAAGTGAAAGGAACACTTCACATGTTAAAAACAAAATAAAATAGAATTTCACTGAAATTAAAGTCTGTGGACTCACATGTGACATCAGTTGTCTCTTCAAAAAAGGGACTTGAAGCAACAGACAGTATTAGCAAGTCCCATAGATTTTTTTCAAAAATAGGTTTTTTTGTTGTTGTTGAAGAAAATGGAATTCCAGAAGACAAAGAATGATGAACTGTTAACTGTAACTACATTCCAAATTTTTCACCATAGATATACTTGAGTATCAGCAGGCTTCTGGCACAAACAGGAAACATTGTTATTTAGTTGACTCAAAGACATTTTCTTTTCCATCTTAAGGTCATCATATTGATTCTGGCAAAATACTATAAATATTAAATCCTCCAGTCAATAAGCTTAATACTGACCTAAAAAAGTCAATATATGCTTACTAGCTGCAAAATAGTAACAGCACTTAGCTTGGTATACTCTGTTCTGTATAATACCCTCTGCTTAATAACAGAAAAGTGTTTGTATGTTTTAAAGGAGTAGAAATGTGCTTTGCTGGAAAAAATAGTGGTAAAACTTTTCAAAACATTGAAATTATCAGCGTCCTCTATCAGTGAGCACATTTCTGCAAGTGGTATTGTAAAATAGTATGAGATGAACAATAACATTCCAACCAAGCTAGATGTTTTTAACACCCTCTTTTGAAGAAGTGGTCACATAGAAAACTTACAGAAATGTGATATGCCAGAACTAAGGACAAAAAACACTCAAAGAACTTTGAAACAAAAAGCTTTTATCTTGCTGAAGATATAAATCGCATGCAGCATTAACCATTTGCTGCCAATTGTCCCTTCAGGGTGGAAAACAAACAAAAAAGTCAAGCAGCAAGGCTTTCCAGAGTGCAGTTCCAAGCTCTCTTTGGAAAATGTAATATAGAAATGTAGCAAAAATGCATTTAAATATCCTAAGTCTAAAGCAAAAGATATAAAAAGCTGAGATTCAGAAAGGACTTCAAGATGTCTGAAAATAGTAATGACTTCAATACAAGCTCTAGGTGCAATCTCGGAAACTTGCACTTTTTGTCAAAATATTTCAAAACAAAAGTATTTGCTTTAGGGCTTGAACTGTGTCTCTAGGAAGATTTTTTTTTTTTTTTTTCTTTCAATGGACAGTTGAATGCGGGGGTTGTTTAGTTTAGTAGTCTGATTTTGCCCATTTCTCTCTAGAATCATTCAGAACTGGAGGAAGGTTTGTGACAAGATAGGAAAGCTACCAAAGTTACCAAAAATTCTGATCTTTTGATGTCTGAACATATATATGATTGTATGTTGTCAATATAGCATTTACATCTTTGGATCTCACTGTTTTACCACAGTGTGGTGTGGAAAGCCATTTTTCTTGATCAGTTTTGTTATATGTGTTCTGTCAACAACAATGTCCCATCATGGACATGGTTTGTGCCCTTCCATGGCCTCAGTTATCAAACTGCTCATTCAGTTAGACACTTCTTATGAAGGCTGATGTGTTATTTTCCCTTTTGTTCTGACAGAAAGAACAAGATGCATAGTCATTCTGTAGCTTACAAAGTTCAGATGCTCCACCATATGGGTAGCACAGCATGTTCATCGTTCATAGGTGGTAAAACCTATTTGCTACATAATTGTCTCTAGTAGATTATTGTCTCTCAGTAAGTATTTACAAAATTACTATGCAGGACAAACTATTTGTAGTGCATAGTTCACTGAATGTATCCAAGTTGTAATTGTACAGCCAAAAGTGGGGAGAACATCTAAAGTAAGGGGATGCCAAAGGCCAAATGCATTTTCAAAACTGTACATTCAGTGGGAAATAGGTATTTTTTCACAATGACATTGTCATTGAGATTATTAGCTGATAGACAATATTTTATAAGCTGTACAATGGGTTTTACACACTCAGAACATTTGTACATGGACCATATGACTATTGATTTTAAGTATCTTAATTTTAGTTTCTAAATTGAAGAATTTCTGTAATGTTTGGTTTTCGGAAGTAGTAAAATAGTCCCTAGGATATAAAGTTGTGGACTGAAAAGATAACATCTTCCACAAAAGGAAACAAAGGCACAAAGATATAGTTAAAGTATGAGAAGATACCTCAATCTAATAGAAATTTTCATAACTGTCATCATATAGTAAGCTGAGACTAGCTAATATACATGCTATCACAAATTACAGTACACATCTGTCAATACACAAGTGTCAACAGCTTAATGTTGTTGACAACAACAACATTAGTTGGTATAAAACTTGGGCTGTATCTTCTCAGAGAGACCTGTATTACAGGATTATAGAATGGTTGAGGTAGGAAGAT
Organism: Pelecanus crispus; assembly: GCF_030463565.1. Lineage (NCBI taxonomy): Eukaryota > Metazoa > Chordata > Aves > Pelecaniformes > Pelecanidae > Pelecanus > Pelecanus crispus. The sequence goes on along the minus strand of NC_134646.1, from coordinate 64,816,465 downwards.
ACCTTTAGAGATCATCCAGCCCAACCATCCTGCTTAAGGCATGGAAATCTAGAGCAGGTTCCTCAGGACCATGTCTGGTCAGGTTTTTAATATCTCCAAGGATGGAGCCTCAACAATCTCTCTGGGCAGTCTGTTTCCATGTTTGATCACCCTCACAGTAAAAAAAGATTTTTTTGTTTGTTTGTTTGAGTAGGGGCTTGGGTTTTGTTTTGTTTTGTTGGTGTGTGTTTGTTTGTTTTTTAAATATTTAAATGGAAATTACTAGTTTTCAAAAGAAATTGAAAAAACATTGTGTCCATTGCTTCTTTCCCTGTCACTTGGCCACAGTGAGAACAGGCTCCATCTTCCTTATTCCCTTCCATCAAATATTTATGCATTTTTATAAGATCTTCCTGAGCTGTCTTCTCCAGGCTGAAGAATCCCATCTCTCTCAGCATTTCCTCATATGACAGATGCTTCAGTCCCCTAATAATCTTTGTGGCCTGTGGCCCCTTGCTGTACTTGCTCTGGTACATCCATGTGTCTCTTGTATTGAGGAGCCCAGTACTGGATTCAGCGCTCTAGATATATTTTACTGGTGCTGATTAGAGGAGAAGAATCACCTCCCTCCACCTGCTGGACAACCATCTTCCTGATGCAGCTGTAGGCTAATGGCTTTTTTTTTTTTCCCCACAAGGGTGCATTGCTGGCTCATGTTCAGCTCATTGTCTACCAGAACTTCCAGCTCTTTTTCTGCAGAGCTGCTTTCCAACTGGTTGGTCGCCAGCATCTCCTGGAACATGAAGTTATCAAATCCCAGGTGCAGGACTTCACATTTCCCTTTGAGGAACTTGATGAGATTCTTGTTATGCTAGGAACAGTCATAGTGCCAAACATAGTAAAATCCCAGGGCACTCAAGGTAAATTTTACGAAATACTGAGTTCACTCACTCACTGAAACATTTTGAAACTACTGAGTGTAGTGTCCATTTTTTTCATGTTAGCCAAAATGTAATAATCATCATTTATATTCATAAAGAGAACAAAGGCATAAACATTAACTGGAAACTACCATGATTGTTTATAGAATTTTTATTGTGTTTTATAATTAAAAGTTACAGTAGAATCAATTTGAACCGTGACATAATGCTGAAATTAGATGCCATTTGAAATCCATATGTAAAATGCATTAATGAAAATATTTATTATGGTATTCACCATTTATATTAAAAATTAATTATATTTTAAAATGAGTTAAAGTTTGGATTTTGTTTTGGTTTTTGTTGGTTTTATTTACAGATACAGAATTTACTAATCCTTAGCATGAATAAAGAGTCTGAGTGCCAAAGCTGTGTTCCCCCTTCTCACAGGAAGATAAGATGATATTCTCACTACATAAACATTCTACGCAATTAATTAATTTTACTTTCCTGGCCCTTAATTCTGTAAACAAGTAAGGAAAGCTGGCTTTTGGTTCCTTTTGTCCTCCTTGCTCACAGACTTTAAGGTGGGAATCTAAAGCTTTCTGAGCAAATAAGGACAGTTTGGGGAGTGTTCCCTTTCTGTTCTGCTTCCAGGGGCCATTATCATATAGAATAATAGAATTCAGAACAAGATACTTCAACAGGATATCTAATTCCTTCCCCCACTGTAAGGTAAACTCAAAATACTGATACTTGGCAATCCAGACAATTCCTGCAGTACAATATAGTGTGCACAGTTAGCTTTTCATTCCCAGTCTACTAGCAGAATTTATGTGGCAAGCAGGGTTAGATGATTGTGGAATCCTAATGGCATTTCCACACTTATGAAAATCTAAGTAAAAAGGAGCTTAGAATAAAGGAGAACTGTCTGTACTTCTGTTTACTAGCACTGAATAATAAAAGCATAATCAAACAATAATCAAGTAACAGTATGAGCCCGGCAGGATGCTATTTTAGAATGCATATGCAGAAGTAGAATGATGTCTTTTTCTTTTTCAGGTCTTTACAGTACTATCATAGTTACTTTCTTTATAAACTTTGGCTTTTTTCCATTGCTGGCTCCCTCTTCTTAAGAGTATGACTTACCAGAAAGCTTGGTCTGTTAACAGAAAACATCATCAGCTTCTTACTGAGCTTACAGAGCTCACATTTCAATCTGTAAGTATAGCACACTTGCTGCAAAAAGCTCTCAAGTAATCCCTCTGCTGAAATTCCAAATGAAAAAAAAAAAAAAAAAGAAAAAATGCTGTTTGCTTGTAGACTTGCTATGTACATTGTGTTAAAAGTAATTGTTACTTTATTCATAATGATATATTCACCCATTTACACTGATCAAACTGTGTAAACTTAATCCCTTAAGAAAGACTGCTATAGATAACCCTGTAATTATTCCCCAGAGAAGTCATACTGGTGCCTTAATTTTTCCCAGTCTTTTTACTTCGCTGGTCCTATTTCATATGGAGAACTGTGACCCTTGGTATTCTTTATTGCTGTTGGTTTTCTATGAACATTTAGTATAGAATGAATAAGTATGTCAGCATTTAAATTATTTTAGTGTCTTTTCAAGTAATTATAAAAGTGGTTGATCAGGATAAGCAACAGAGAGAATTTTGGGAAACAGGTAGCAGACTTCTAATAAAATACATATTTTAAAAAAATATGTTTCTTGTAAATAAGGATTAAAACAGAGTCCAGCATAGTCTCAGTGAAGAAACTTCTGTGGACATAGGATAGAGAAGAATATGAACAGCAAAGAACATTATTACAGGTAGCAAAGAACATTAACATAGGCTGAAGTGCATTTTTAAAAACTTATGTTTCAAGAGAGGTGATTAATTTACTCTAGGACTGAATATTTTAAATATAACATGCACACTGTATTATACTGAACTTGCTCAGGGTACCTTCTGACAGTCTGCTTGTCTCCTGAATTCAAAGTGCCCATTCAGTGTGCAATTAAATAGCTGTAATTAAAAAATGTTTCTTTTTTGTCTCTGTATATATTGCTTAACATATGGGAACTACCTATTAACCTATGGCATATTCAGATCTTCCAAACCCACGGTATAAAAGTGCAAAATAGTACATAGCACAATTTATTTACACTATGCAAGTGTAATTGTTAGTTTTAGAGACTTCAACAACCATAGCATGATCATAATGCTTTATCCATTTTTTGCACTGCAGGAAATTAACATATCAATTAGTATTAAATTCTGGTATGTATACTAATGATTTAATTTTACTTTATTCATTGACAGGGAAGAAAACAGACAAGTACTAATGGACAAAAAACAGTAGAAGCCTATGTAAGAGAAACTGGAAAAGTGGATCACAGGAAGAGTGGTCTTAGTTTTCCAGGTGCCACAAAACATTTTCCAAACCAGGTATCATTTTGGTCTTATCTCTCAAGCAAAATTGAGCTTGAGTGTAAATGAATAGGAAAAGAAGTTTAAATGAAAGGAGAATAAAAAAGATGCATTAAGTTTTTCCTACCTCCCTTTCTGACTGAAGTTCCATACTTTATGTCTTTGTCATATGAAATAGAAGGGACAAATGTATATCACTTCTCAGCTCCTATGCATTTTAAATATGGCTTGAAAGAACCCCATGATATATACTTAGTAGGAAAACCAGGAAGTTATGCAACTTCTACACTTCCAACTGTATCCTAAAGGACATGACTTATCCTGCTTCAGCTACAAATGGGTCCACAGCACCTGTGTTTAACAGCTCAGCAGTAACAGTGGCAGGACCAGAGGCAAGGGGCACAAACTGAAACACAAGAGGGTACGTCTGAATATAAGGAAACATTTTTTTACTATGAGGGTGACTGAGCACTGGCACAGGTTGCCCAGGGAGGTTGTGGAGCCTCCCTCCTTCGAGATATTCAAAAGACACCTGGACATGGTGCTGGCTAACCTGCTCCAGGTGGCCCCGCTTGAGCAAGCATGTTGGACCAGATGACCTCCAGAGGTCCCTTCCAACGTCACCCATTCTGTAGTTCTTTGTGATTCTGTAACCTCAGGAAAGTCATAGGAATGGATGATCTTCTTGGTCATCATAATGGACACTGCTGATCTGGATATTTTATTTCTAAAAAAAATCCCAAACCTTACATGCTTTGCAATCATAAGAAAATTTCTGCATCTGAGTGCATATATAAATTACTGTAGGACATGCTAGAGCATGAAATTGCCATGCATGAGCTGTTCTGTGCTAATTGGCCATGTTACTTTATTATAAATTTGAGATAGTCTGTTATCTTTCACAGTGTAATCTAGTTTGAATTTGTCTTAGGCTTAGACCAGGTATACAGTCAGTTACAGCAAAGAAGCTGAAATGAATTAACTTGTCATGCTTGACAACTTGATTGCTTGTCTATAACCAGTTTGCAGGTCCTAAAAGGACTTTCTGAAAGATGAAGTCGGGAACACACATAATAAATTTATTCAGTGACAGAGCTGGTTAAGACTGTTTGCAATGCATTTTGTAATACATATAGACTTACATTTTTATTCCATAAATGTATATAGACTCCAAGGGAACATTAAAATAAGAGACAATCCCACTGAAGAGTTAGATCATTTGAAGAAAAAAGCTAAAACCCACACAGGCACACAGGTGCCTGCAGGCATGACTACACATGAGCACAGAGACGGCTGGCCAAATGTACAAGTAGCTCTGGTACTGAGGTTGCATGTGTGTATTTGTGCAGCAGTATGCCAAAATTAATCTGTCCTTATGAGCAGAAAGCACAGAAGTAAAACCTGGAATACTGGAAAATGGTGTGTCTACATTTTTCTGAAGCCATTTGGAACTGCTAAAGTAGGGTATGTCACAGGATGAAAAAGATCAAAATAAAGGAAAGTTACTGTTTCAGATGTATTTGTGCTGTATCAGCTTAGAGTATTAACTGAAAAATTAAAGGGAATTCCAGAGCAGAGAATTACATTTAGAATATTCTTCTCATGCATGAGAAAAATCAGTAGAGGAGCTAGGCTACATAGGTGGAAGGTTTTCAGCAAAACCTGATAGAATTGCTGAAAGATAGTATGTCTGTAGTAAATATTTTAAAGTATCAATGGCTTGCATAATTTCTCAGATAAATGTGGCCAAGGATGAGCTCTTTTCCAAACTGAAACAGGATATTACTTAAAAAATTCTAACAGAAAATCTTAGGAAGTATATTGTAGGTCGATATATTTTATACACCAAATTTCAAAAATGTTCATACTGCATATTATCTTCCTTGGTTTTACTTTTGTTTTAATTTTTGCTACAGATGGAAAAGTAGAAGTAAAACCAGAAAGTGATTTTTCCCCATAGTATTGATCCCACTTTCATATTTTAAGTTCCTTTTTATTGCTATTTTAGAACACATAATCAAAATGGACATGTGACTATGTTAAACTTCTGTTTTCAAAAAACCTGCTTTTTCTATTGAAAAATATGTTGAAACATTCCCAGCCACTTCCAGGTTAACATTTAAGAACACAAACTCTTACAATTATAATCAAATTAAGTAAACAACAAAGATAAGCCAGAAAATTGTATAAATGTGTCCTGCATAAAGCAGAGCTGTGCCCAGTAGACAACTTTCCTGTTTGTCAGATGCTCATAAGAATACATTAGTGCTAATGAATACTATTTTTTAATTCCAAGAATTGGAAGGTGCATACTAAGAAAAAGTTGTTTGTTTTATTTTTTAAACAGCATACAAATGTAATTGTTTTGTTAACTTAGTGACAAGAAGAGAATAGAGAGATTGCATAAAATGAATACAAGAACACACAGCTGGAAATGCATGCTATTAAGCTACCATTAACACTGGTTACCTATTGGAATGATTTTGCAGAAAATTGTCTGCTTTATCCAAATTATATGAGTGCTGTTTATCCATTGTTGAAATACTTTGCACTGGCTCTGTTTGCTCGATATTGTCCTATTTGTGTTTCTCAGGGCCTAGATTAACTGGATTCAGTTATGGGACACATATTTATTCATAGGACTTTGAATTGGTACCTGTACTCTAAATCAGTGTAGGACTAATACAATACCTAATGAAAATAAGACAAGGGTCTCAGAGATTCCATTAGTGGCTGTGCTGTAACTAAACATATTCGGGCTGGTATTTTCAAAGGGGATAAAATTAATTTAATATCTCAATTCCAAGGAACTTTCAACAAGTGTTCAATATTTACCTCTATGGAGCTTTTCAAACATTTCCAAATTAATTCTTATGGTTTGATTCCAGTCTGATATATTGATATAAAAGACTACAGCTGTGCCCTCATCTAGAAATCCTATAGGCTTCAGGATGTGTCATATGTTCACATAGGTATCTGCAAAGTAAGAGTTCAAATAAAATAAACTCAATTTCTTAGATGATAATAAAGATTAATTTTGAATTAGCAGTGTGATACACAGTATATGAAATCAGATTATTTTTATTTGAAGAAATAAATATATCTTCTCTGATATGTTGACATCTATCCTTCAGATTTATCTAAAAGACTTAATCTTTATCTGTTTCAATCTTTTCCATACTGTTACGTACTTTTAACAAAGAACAAAACTGTCATCTTGCTTAAATTCATCTCACTATTTAAAACCAAATGAATTGCAGAGTTGTCACTAAACTGTTGTAGTTCAAATGCTCTCCTTCACTGAGGAGCTCCAAGCAAATAGGTTAATTTTTCAGCTAAAGATTGAAGAACTTTTAAACAAAATTAATATATGCAACTGAATGTCATAACAAAAGACTTTTATTTTTCTGATTTTAACCTGATTAGCTTTTTTTTTTTAATTCTGATTGTGTCAATACTACAAGTTTAGATAGCAACACTGTAACTTCATTCAAGGGAGAAATTGTCCAGCTAAAAAGGAATTACTCCTTTAAATTTATCTAATAGAGGTTGAGTTTAGAAAAGCTAGTCTTGTGGAGTCTTCCCTTCTTTTTTCTCCTTTTCTTTCCTTGTGAGGAAAAATATGTTATTTGCATGTCTGAAAACATGTAAAGTTAGGGAAAGCTGGCTAACATCAAATCCATTTTACCAAATGAAGGTGGTAGTTTCTTAGCATACTTTATACACTTAGTTCTTATGACTTCTTTTTTTTTTATTATTTTAAGATTTTAAAAATAAGTCACTGAAACCAAAACCTTTTAATAGAATTACACTACAGTAACTTCAACATGCAAAAAATAGATTAGCCTGAACACTTCTGCAAACGGTATTTGTGAAGCTCTTAATGGTGTAAATGAGAATCACTAAATAACAAGTCTTAGGCTAGGTACAGGGATACCACTACTGCTAATGAGTACTACTGAGTCTACTGCTGAGATCTCTTTCATTTAGTTTTGCTTCTTATTATTACTTCACTTCTTTGCAGTACTTTGACCTCCTGACAGGTCTTCAAGTCAACATGTATAATTTGCCTGAAATGCCTCTAAGAAGGTGGAATTTCTGATAAGTCAAGTGTTTTCACATGATATTATTATATTATCACTGAATAATCACCTGCATGTACTTGGAAGTACATATGATCAGGCATTATACTTACCTACGCTGGAGATTTTTGGGGAGGCAACCGGGTTTTAAGTATGCTCCACATCACTGAAAATACTACCCCATTAAAGGTAAAGATCCTGCTTTCAGTGATCCCTACTGGGCATCTCAGACATACATTCTTACATTTTAGCTGTCTGCACAGAGGAGAGCTTTATTTTATTGACCCAAATTTGGCCAGCATACTTCATAGTCTTCAATCTTTTCATACAGCAAGAAACTGTTTTATACCATAAGACAGTAAAACAAGAAAAGTGACAATACAAAAGGAAAGGTGAATCACTGAGGCTAAACTTCATAGAAGAATGGCATACAAAATGGGTTTATTGTGATTTTCCATCAAGAACAATTAATGTACCAGACCCGTAGTTAATCTACAAGGAGGCAACAGCAACAGTGTAACTAAGTGATGCATTGGATCACTTTCATAAATTATATTCAGTCTAATAGCAGGGAGCAAATTATTTTTTCTTGCTCATATGAAAAGGTATAGGCATGTTAAAGGAACAGAGGATATCTGAAACAAGGATCAAAGACTATCTCAGAGATTATCAAGGGATGAAACTGATTTTATTGTATTATTTAATTCATAACATGTGAAAAAGAATTATGTATGTATTTTTCTCCACATTAACTCCACCAGTAAATCAGACTAGAAATTTGAAGATAGGAAGCAAATAAAGTTACTGCTGAATGCATTGAAGGCTGTCTAAGGCACTGAATGCAAAATAATTTATTATTCCTGTGACAACTGGAGTCTTCAGAGTAGAGGGGAAGAGGGAGAATATTTGACTACTTACTTTTAGAAGGGCTGCTGTGATGTACTTCCCATTCTTTTGCAGCCATGGTTCATGGTCTCCAAGCTCATGACAGAGTATTGCCTGTATATCACACCTGTGAAAGTATAAGCTGTAAAACAGTTTCCATCTAAGCTGCTAGTAACAGTATGATGTCTTCATCTACTGGTATATTAGTCTGTTGTGATGAAAAAACCACCCCAACTCACTCTTTCAGTGGTTATTCTATGATATGATAACCTTCTAAATGGTTCCATGTCTTCTGGGTATGTAGAAAGATTCTGCACACTTCAGTTCTAAAAAAAAAAAACCAAACAAAACCCAACCACTGATCAGATTCTGATACAGAATAGAATAGAATAATTAAGGTTGGAAAAGATGTCCAAGATCATCTAGTCCAACCATCAACCCAACACCACCATGCCTACTAAATCATGTCCCAAAGTGCCATTTCTACACATTTTTTGAACACTGCCAGGGGTGGTGACTCCACCACCTCTCTAGGCAGCATGTTCCAATGCTTGACTACTCTCTCAGTAAAGAAATTTTTTCCCAATATCCAATCTAAGCCTCCCCTGATGCAACTTGAGCCCATTTCCTCTTATCCTATCGCTATCTACTTGGGAGAAGAGACCCAACCCCCACCTCCCTACAACCTCCTTTCAGGTAGCTGTGGAGAGCAATAAGGTCTCCCCTCAGCCTCCTCTTCTCCAGGCTAAACAACCCCAGTTCCCTCAGCCACTCCTCATCATACTTGTTCTCCAGGCCCTTCAGCAGCTTCCTTACCCTCTCTGGACACATTTCAGCAACTCAATATTGTTCTTTTACTGAGGGGCCAAAAGCTGAACGCAGTATTCCAGGTGCGTCTCACCAGTGACGAGTACAGGGGCACAATCAATTCCCTGCTCCTGCTGGCCACACTATTCCTGATAAAAGCCAGGATGCTGTTGGCCTTCTTGGCCACCTGGGCACACTGCTGGCTCATGTTCAGCTGGCTGTCAACCAGCACCCCCAGGTCCTTTTCGGCCAGGCAGCTTTCCAGCCACTCTTGCCCAAGCCTGTAGCGTTGCATGGGGTTGTTGTGACCCAAGTGCAGGACCCAGCATTTAGTCTTGTTAAACCTCATACAGTTGGCCTTGGCCCATCAGTCCAGCCTGTCCAGGTCCCTCTGCAGGGCCATCCTACCCTCCAGCAGATCGACACTCCCACCCAATTTGGTGTCATCTGCAAACTTACTAAGGCACACTCAATCCCCTCATCCAGATCATTGATAAAGATATTAAACAAGACTGGCCCCAAAATGGATCCCTGAACACCGGTCACCAGCTGGATTTAACTCCATTCACCACAACTCTCTGGGCTCAGCCATCCAGCCAGTTTTTTACCCAGCAGAGAGTATACCTGCCTAAGCCATAAGCTGCCAGCTTCTAGGAGAATGCTGTGGGACACAGTGTTAAATGGTTTACTAAGTCCAGGTAGATGACATTCACAGTCTTTCTCTCATTCACTAGGCAGGTCAGCAGGTCATAAAAGGAGATCAGGTTGGTCAAGCAAGACCTGCCTTTCATGAACCCATGCTGGCTGGGCCTGATCACCTGGTTGACTTGCACATGCCTGTTGAGTGTAGTTAAGATGAACCGCTCCATAATCTTCCCTGGCACCGAGGTCCGGCTGACAGGCCTGTAGTTCCCTGGATCATCCTTCTAGCCCTTCTTGTAGATGGGCGTCACATTGACAAGCTTCCAGTCATGAGGGACCTCCCCTGTTAACCAGGACTGCTGATAGATGATGGAAAGTGGCTTGGTGAGCTCCTCCACCAGCTCCCTCAGTACTCTCGGGTGGATCCCATCCAGCCCCATAGACTTGTGAGTGTTCAGGTGGCATAGCAGGTCGTTAACTGCTTCCTCCTGGATTATGGGGTGTTTATTCTGCTATCTGATTTTCCTCTAGACTCTTCATTATCTGGAAACAGTATGTATGAAATACTGAATTACATAGTGTCAGGGTTTACACAGAAGACTATGTGGTGGCCCTGAACTGAATTACAGATTTTCTTTTCCAGAAGTTAAGTCATATAAGAGAGAATTTTGCATCAGCTATTGATAATAAGCAAAAACCCCAGCATATTCTAGCTTTCCTAACCCTTCTCATATCTTATTTTCTGATATGGCCATGAAGCAAACAAACAAATGGAAAGCCTTTTTGGCTGGGCATATTGCAATCTAGAAAACTACTGAATCTGACCCACATCTATCTCATTTTCTGTTTCTTGTTCACAAGAATCTAAAGTCTTTATTAGTTCCTAAACATTAGTTTTTCTACTTGAATTTAGAAGCCATGTCAAAAAAAAAAAAAAAAACAAAACAAAAAAAACAATGATCAGATTTGGCTGACTAGTTTTTGCATTTGTTGTTTCTACGGGTTTTTTTCACCCCCATTCCACACAAGTAACACAAGTACTCAAGATTTTTAAAATTTACTGTTCTGCATCAGAATTAAAACCAATTAACCTGTAGGTGGAGCATTCATGAAGAAGTGATATTGACATTTATGCTCAGATTTTGTTCAGGTATGTATTCAGCCTCATTCACTGGTTATTGTTTATTCTAGGTCAATGTATTTTCTGTTTACTTGTCTGGTGCACTCTTTCCTAAATATTTGCTGGACAAGGAATGTGGGTCTGGGATTTCAAGGGCTATAAATGCTATATGGGCTGTACAGACAATCACAGTCTCAGCTAATATGTAGCTATTTATATAATGTGGAATTGCTCTCAAAGAGAAAGTGAGAGATTTTCTCAGAGATTGTCCCCTCATACTGATGAAATCATATTATTTAGACCACATCAGCAGGGGAATCCTCTTATCAGTAAGTAATATTTCTATATTTAGAAGATGAACAGAAACATTACTGGCCAAAGCAGTTAATAAAATCCAGTATTACTTAGTGTTAATTTGCAGTGCTGCTGAAGTATGCACAACAGAATTACCGCCAACCACAGATTAAGGCTCCATTACTTCTTATTTTCTGATATCAGCTCTAGTGAGACTACCTACATGCCCAGTTGTGGCCAAAATCTGAGCTGAAAATTACCACAGATGTAAGACATTAAGTGGTCAGGATTTGGACATCTACAGCTAGGTGAAGGTTTAGTCAGCTAATTTCTATTGAGTTATGTAAACTCCCATTAAAGTTCACCTGTTTTAAAGGTGCCAAGCCATTTTTTTTTCTTTTGTTTGATCTACCTGTGGGTATCAAAACTGCCTAACAGTTTAAACATTAGGGTCTCATTTCATTAGGAATTAACCACCTAACTTGCTTGGTGAAGCTGTGTTGACAAAACAATGTTTCACAAATAAATTCAATTTCATTGGAATAAAGGGCTTTAAAGTTACCTACAGATTTTAAGAAATTTTCCATGAAACAAGGTTGATAGAAAGTCTTATTCAAAAGTCAAGCCTAAAATTTTCACAAGGTCTACTGGAAGGAATGTGATATAAAGAGAGGTTATGAACCAGACACAATTTGATGAGCTGAATGTGGCCTGTGTTGTCCATTATTTTTTATGGTACTCCTAATGTTTTGACATTACTGAAATTAACTATCCCATCATTTTTTAAATAGAATATGATAACTAATCAATGCCTTGTCCCTGTATTTTCCAAATGATTACATTAATTTTTATGTATCATATTTGAAATGCTTACTGAGTTCTGATTTGAAAATAAAAAAAATGGAATTCAACTAGATGTATTCAAAACCCGCTGAAAACTGTTAAATAAAAACCACACCTCTACCTGATAATACACATATAAATGTTTGTCTCAGGACAAGTGTGATGGAATCTAAACTGTCTTTGACCCACATCCCCAAAAAAGAACAAAAAGGTGCTAGTCAGAAGAAAAAAGGTGCTTAGTGAAGAATAATCCTCTTTCATAATATCCATCCAGATGGTTAAAGGCTTAGGAAAAGATTAATAGTTATACTACAAATTAAAATGTGAATATAATAATGTAATTTTATACCATTTTCATTGTAATTGAAAAGGTGTAATGGGAGAGATGGATGCGGTTAGAAATGTGCAAGTAATGAAGTACCTCAAATTGTGAACACATGGGTAATTAAAAGGAAACTAATCTCATCCAAAATAGTATTGGGCATTTGCTAATCAAATAATAATGTTAATCTTGCTATCCAAGAAAGTAATTTTCTATTCCAGACATTTTGCAGTTTTATAATGCCTCATGTTATGTTTGTTGCTGTGGACTTTAATTGGGAAATGTTGTTTCAGGGCCTGTTCAAGATGCAAACAGACACATCCTAACAATGCGTAATTGAAAGGAATGCATTTATTTTTATTAAAATTATATCTAGATTTTGTACTTAGATTTCCTAGAAAATGTCATGCTTTTTGCATTTGCTGTTGTGCTATTTACTCATTGTATTTACCATTTACCATTGTACACATTGTAAAAGTTCTGTTAAATTTATGTAGTAACATATATGAATATTTTCCATGATTAATACTTGTAAAACCACTTTCACTTCTTGTGAATAATACTTTTTGCATATACAGTAGACATGGAAGAATGAGATGACACAAAGTAGTTATTTTTCTTAGAGTTTTGTTTTCTTTTCCACTTGGGCAACCCCCAGGGTCAGGTATTATTCAGCAGAAAAGTAGTGAAAATTGGACTGGATCTAGGAAGACGTCACATTCCTTCATTTGAAAGTGAAATTGCCAATAAGCCTAGTATGCATCACTCATAATTAGATGACAAGATGTCGGACCTCAAAATCAGACTGCAAAGCCTGGTGTGAAGACTCCTTGAGCCTGCATTCCAAATACATGTATTAAAAAGGTAGGACGGAATCCTATTAAAGAAGGAGAGGCAAGAACTACTGACCTAATCTTCATAATCTTCATAACCTAGTTTCAGAAGCCCATAATTATTACTTTGTTTGTGCTAAACAAGTTCAGGTGATGAATTTTTCCTTTGTACTTCTGAATACAAGCTACCAAAACATGTACAGTAATATATGCATTCTGTCCAATACATACTATCAAATAGAAAAAGAATAAAACACAAAAACCCCAAACAACACCTTCAGTTATATTCTACAACCTTATTTCAAATCATACTATAACTCTCAGTCAGCAAAATATGGAGCTAAAGTGAAATAATTAGATGGGAAACTTTATACAGTTCTGATACAAATCTCTATCTATCTACTTACAAATTCATCAGTGCTTAATCCACTTGTCATTGGAAGTGTATGCTTTGCCAAGTGTTACCCTACAGTATTTCACATTAAAATTCTCTTTAATTTTCCCAAATACTGGAAGATATGTTAAATAAATATTTGTTTTTCTTTCAGTTATCTTCTATATAACTTCCAGTCGTATCAATTTTTACTGAGCAGAAAGTGCATCGCAGGAAACCAGGTGAGCTGCATAACTGGTAGTCACAGAGATGAAAGAATAATCTTATCAAATGAGTAGTCTGCTGTAGTATCTAGGTAAGAGTCACATTAGGAAATTTAAAAAAATTCCATTGTTGTAAACTGTTTAGATTTCTAATTTTGCTTTAATCAAAACCATTTTCACACAGTAATTCAATTTGTCTGACATTAATCAGAAGCTGCAAATACAAATAAATGAAAATGGTTCTCATTAATAGGTAGGCAGCTGGGTTTTATCCATAAATATTTCAACAGAGAAGTCAATCCATAATATTATTGATTGAACATGAAATAAAAAGTGTCTATTTTTCACTTGCTGATTGCACAAGAACTGATGTTCTGCTAATGGGAACTGCACATCCAGCAAGAAACAAACAAATTACATTCATGTGGCCTTTGGCTGTGGTAACTTCAGATCTCACAGGCTAAGTAACGTGTCAGGCCAAATCTGAACATGTACAGGAAAACAAAAGAAGAGTCAAATGACTTCAGGTACTTATGCTGGTAGTTCAGCAGTTGAATTTTTTCCCTCCAGTAAGCTGTGAACTTGAATCCCATCATGGTTCAAGGGGTCATTCTGCAGCTGGAAATAATGTGTTCCAAAGTCTTGAAATGATGCTCATTAAAAAGCCCATGGAAATTTTAAAGGAAAGTAGATGTTTTTAACTGTGATATCTAGACAAACTTCTCATCCAGAAAATTCTTGGATGCACATTGACTTGGTTTCTGAAAACAAACAAAAGCAGTGGTTCAAAGATATGTAAGAGAGCATAACAAAAATCACAGAATCATAGAATCATTCACTGGGCCATCTAGCCCAGCATCCTGTTTAAAACAAAGTCAACACTGAAATACTGGGATTAATCCAACTGGGTTTTGAAAACACTGAAGCACGGAGACTGTGAGGACTATCTGGACGACCTGCTTCAATGCTTAATTACACTTGTAGTGAAGAATGTTCCCTGCTGTGCACATCTGTAAGGATCCTGGCTCCCTTCTATAACTTTCATTTAGGCAGTGGGGGGCTGCTGTTCGTCCCCCTGAAGCTGTCTTTTCTCCAGGCTGAACAAGCTGAACTTCCTCAGCTTCTCCTCACAGGGCAAGTGCTTCAACCCCGGACCATTCTGGTGGACCTTTGCTGAACTTACTGCAGTCTGTCAATGTTTTTCTTGCATTGCAAGGCCAAAAACTGGATGTTGTATTCCAGATGCAATCTAATGACTACCAAGTAAAGGGTTATAATCACTTTTCAAAGTGCACTAGCTATGCTCCTGTTAATATAGTCCTGTATGCTTTTAGCCTTCAGCACTCATTTAAGCAGACAGAAGTCCTGCAGTAATGTAGAAATTCCTTTTCAAAACTTACAAAAATGACTGATGTCAGGTGGAACATAGTATGTAGGATCTTTGTAATGGGAAAGTTAATTTTACATGCACATATATTTGTTTGCAGCATTTCCTCCAAATCTCATTGTACAGGGCACCCATCTGTTTAGTCCATGGTCATAATACCTCAGCTTTTTGCTTTGAGCTGTGGTTGCACCATTTATATATATAACCTTTCTCTGGTTGGTAATCATTAGAAATTAAATGTGGTTGCTGGCCTTTTACATTCTCCTCAACTTAGTTAGCTCTGCCCATATGCTAGCAGTTTCTGATCATACATTCCTGTCAGCTGGACTACATGATTAATGTAAGAAAGAACTGAACTGGAAAGAAATTAACCCTCCCTGCAATCCTAATGAAACACAAGACTACAGTGAGTGGCTTATAAAAAAATTTTTTATAGTTTTATATGAAATTTATAAAAGCATGTTTTCCACAGTTCTACAGAAATCAGGGAATAAAACCAGATTGTTACATAGTCCCCAGGAGCACCGAAGTCAGGGCAAAAGATGAACTGGAATCAGATGGATGGGAGTGAGGGTGAAGGATTGGGAAGGCTGGAGCAGTGGAAGGCAAGGTGATTCCTCCTTCTCCCAGTGGTGTCAATCTGTGAGGTTAACTTTGCTGTCTCATGTAACTTCATCATAAAATTGGGGTAAGAATCTGAATGGAACTCTTAGACGAAATCCAAGGGTGAAATTTGCTGTCATTACTAGCATCAGTCACCAGGAACTAATTCTTTCTGTAAGTGAACTGCAGGATATGCAGAAAGACAGAATCTCTGATGATGTGAGGGACCCACAGACAAAAAAAGTACTTTCCATCGTCTCTTGCCAAAGAGCTCTTGAGCCCATCACCTCCACCTCCAGAACTGAGATCAAGGACCACAGTCATGAGCACTAATTATACATCAGGTCCTGGTATTGTATACTCAAAGCTAGGGTGATTGTTTAGGAGATGACTGTTGAGAACTGACTGCTTTGTGTATGTAGTAGTAGAGATCAGTAATGTATGAGAACTAGCCATTAGCATGAGCGGTGAATGAATTGAGCAAAATTATGTTTTAAAGTTTGAAGCTGGCTTGATTTCTCTTCTAAACACTGAGCAGCCTCTGATTCCCAGACACACATGTACACATGTATATTCAGTTGCAACTCACTTTTCATCCCTTGATTTCAGTTTGTAGTGAATGAAATTCATGTAGTATTGTATGAAAATTAGAAGTGTTTTCAATATCACTTCAGCATATTCAAAAGGTTAGAGGTTATACTGCTTTAGAAGTAATATAAGCCAATTTCAAAGGTGATGACAGTGGCCAATGATAACCAAATCAGGAAAACTCACTCTGTAGAGTCATGCAGAAGTCAGTTCCACATTGTTTGTTCTTTCTGAACATATGACCCCAGCCAGGAGTACAAAAGCTGTTCCTCCAGAGTCTGTTAATCAAGAGTTTTGACTGGGAAGAAAAAAACTACAAAAACTGGAAACTACAAAAAGACTGAAAATTACAAGAGACTTTCTCCCTCCAAAAGCTAAAAATGCTGCTTTTGCAGCTGTTGCAGATTCTACCTACCTAGGAGCCATGAAGTCATCCTGAGCCTCAAAGATGGATCTCCTATCAGTAGTTATGGAACAAAGTGCTACGAGTGCTAAGAGAAATCTGTTAATTTCATTTTGCAGAATGTTTTTGCTACTCCTGTTGTATCCGCTTCATCTTCTGTTCCATCAGCTGTGCTGTATTTTTTCCAACCCCAGAGGTATCACAAAGAAAATCTAATCAATTTTACAAAGCATTGATAAGTTATAACAAGGAGAAATGAAGCAGGGAGAAGTCGGTGGACATAATGTGAGAAAATTAAAAAGAAAACCAAAACCAGCATGGAAGTGTGAATGCATTGGTGTGGGATAGAAATACAACAGCAAATAACTTAAATTCCATCCAGATAACTGTATTTTTTAAAAAATAAGGGGGGAAAAAGTATATAGAAACAGAAAGACAACACTCTAAAATGCCATTTCATGATCAGAAAAAAAAAATTGAAAATTCACTAATTAAGACTTAAATTTCATAAGCTACAGTGTGAATTACTGTAAGTTTGGGAAGTAAGCTCAAAGTTTTTACAAACTCTTATTCCCTCCACACAAAAAAAAGTAATTGTTTTAGAACCAATCACCTGTTTAATTGGAATTATTAGACATAGCAGATGTTTCTTGAAGTTCCCTTTGTTCAGTGAACACAGAAAAAACAAATCCGATTTCTTGGGTCATTGTATAAGACAATGTAATCAAGATAATGAAGAAGAACAGAATTAGTTTAAAAATCAAGTTGTTCTATAATAAAACTGTTCCTTTGATTCTGCAAAAACATACGTTGCTATTGAAATGTTATATTTGCAACTGTTAAAAAAATGAATAAAATTGAAATGCAGACAACAATTTTATAGAAAAGTATTTTTAAATATGCTTATTTTTCTATAAATATAACTTACAAATGCCAGAGCTTATTCTCCATTCAATTTCATAGACAGTGTGTGCAAAAATAGGTAGTAGAAGAAATGAATACTCATAATCAACTTTAACACTTAGGGCCATATTTGTTGATAAATGGGAGGTCAGTTTCTGTTTAGGTTTCATAAAGAACTCCTCTGGAAATCTGGCTGTAAATTTATTGCCCCAATTCAAATGACAAACAAGTGCCAGTGTGAATTACCAGCAAATTAGTAATGTGAAAACTGTGTTATTTAATATGAAATTGTACTGGGTCTGGCTGGGATTGGGTTAATTTTCCTCATAGCAGCCTGCATGGTGCTAAGGAGGTGTCCTGTGCCCAAAGCGGTGTTGATAACACACCAATGTTTTAGTTATTGCTGAGCAGTGCTTACACGCTGTCAAGGCCTTTTCTGTTTCTCATGCTGCTCCCCCAACAAGTAGCCTGGGAGTGCACAAGAAGTTGGGAAGACACAGCTAGGACAGCTGACCCCAGCTGGCCAAAGAGGTATTCCATGCATATTGTCTTACAGAATATCTCATTCTCCATGGACAAATTACACTGTTAGACAACTTATTCTCTGTCTTGTTTATAACGTACCATACAACATTAAAGACCAGGAGAATACGACATAAAGCTTTGGAAGAAAAAATTTTGTGCCTCTGTCCATAAAGACTCTCACAAACAGGAAAATACCTCTTCATTCATTAAAAAACCAAACAATACCCCCCCCCCCCAAATTGGTGAGGATGAATTTCAAGGTTCCAGACTGACCAGCTGAACCTTAAAGAAGTTCACCTATTTTAGCTTAGCTCTGTGTTTTACAGACACAATTGATGATCACATTTGGTGTACCAGTGAACATAAACAATCTGCCAGCCCATACAGTCTGGTTGTATTTTTCTTCTTATAATGAATATGTCCAGGTTTATATTTGAAATTAGTTGCTTTATTTAATATGATTTTTAAGTTTTCAAAATCAAGTAGAATTCTAGAATTCCCATTTGGATTTTAGTATCTCAAAATGCTTTGGGATTTTGGGTGGGATTTTTTTGTATTATTATTATTTGCTTTAAGAGTTTTGAGGTTTTGTTTTGGGTGGGGTTTGGTTTTTTTTTTTTTTTTTTCAGACATACCCCCCCAATTTTTATCCAAACTCCACTTTTTTTTGTTTTAAATTTCTATAGTAGCTTTCACTGTAGTTTTAGCTAACAAGAGTTAAATGACTTTCCTATTAGAATCATTTAACACATCCCAAGATATTTTAATGAATTACAGAGTGCAGTCTACTCGTGAAGTCTGGGTAGAGAAAAGATGATGAGGCAACCACACTCAAGCTTTGATGCTTATGTTCACACTTCTTACTAGCTTCAAGGTATTTAAAGATGAATCTAAAGGATGTTCTGAAGTTTTCACTGATGAGCCTGGCTGTAGAGTTCATTGCTCTGATACAAAGAAACTTTTAGTTATTAAGATTATTCTTTCTCTGAAAAAAACCCAATGCAAACCATAAACACACAAACAAAACCCACAAAAACTAGTCACAGGCTTTCTTGTGGTTGCCTGCAGAATGTGGAGCAACTCCATGAGGAACTAAGAAACCTACTTGTCTGTTGTCCTATCATTCTGCAGGCAAGTTTTATTTCTTCATTCTCACCTTCTTAAAAATGTAGTGGGGTTTGGTGTGTTCATTACATTTTAAAAATAATCTTGGTACAGTACTTTGTTCCTAAGAACATGAGAGAGAAAATGAACTATGTATGGAACATATTAGTAATAATTTTGAATACATTGAAGAAACTAATTATGAAACTGAAGTGATGAAAGTAGTACAGGATATTACAAAAACCATAATGAACTGTACTAGTGACAAATCCTCCACCCAGATATTTTATATAATTAAAGTTTTGCAAACAATATAGTCCTAGAGGAAAAAAGACCTAATAAACATTTCAAACAAAACCTTTTTTTCTTTTTTATCTTCTAAAATCTCTCCCTGTTTTCTTTAAATCAAGGGGAAAATGAATTATATTAGTTAAATAGATGGCAAAATTTCATGATTATAAATCAAGGTATGTGAACCAAAAAAAAAGTAAGATCATTATAACAATTTGTATGAGATCAGTATATTTCTTCAGGCTGCTAAGACTGTAAAATCATGATGACTGATGTTAATTTTATATAGAAAAATTGTATATCTATAGCTGAGTAAAAAACTGGCTGGATGGCCAGGCCCAAAATGTTGTGGTGAATGGAGTTAAATCCAGTTGGCAGCCAGTCACAAGTGGTGTTCCCAAGGGCTCAGTATTGGAGCCAGCTCTGTTTAATTTCTTTATCAATGATCTGCATGAGGAGATCTAGTGCACCCTCAGTAAGTTTGCAGACTACACCAAGTTGGGTGGGATTGTTGCTCTGCTCAAAGATAGAAAGGCTCTTCAGAAGGATCCGGACAGGCTCGATTGATGGGCTGAAGCTGATTCTATGAGATTCAACAAGGCTAAGTGCCGGGTCCTGCACTTCGGTCATAACAACCCCATGCAACGCAACAGGACCTGGAGGTGTTGGTTGACAGCCAGCTGAATATGAGCTGGCAGTGTTCCTAGGTGGCCAAGAAGGCCAACAGCATCCTGGCTTGTATCAGAAATAATGTAGCTAGCAGGACTAGGGAAGTGATTGTGCCCCTGTACTCAGCACTGGTGAGCCCACACCTCAAATACTGTGTTCAGTTTTGGGCCCCTCAGTACAAGAAGGACATTGAGGTGCTGGAGCATATCCAAAGAAGAGCAAGAATGTTGGCAAAGGGTCTAGAGCACAAGTCCTGTGAGGAGTGCCTGAGGGAACTGAGGTTGTTTAGTCTGGAGAAAAGGAGGTTGAGTTGAGACCTTATCACTCTCTACAACTACCTGAAAGGAAGTTGTAGCAAGGTGGGTGTCAGTCTCTTTTCCCAAGTAACAAGTAATATGACAAGAGGAAATGGCTTCAAGTTGCATGAGGGGAAGTTTAGATTGGGTATTAGGAAAAGTTTCTTCACAGAAAGGGTTGTCAAGCATTGGAACAGGCTGCCAGGGAAGTGGTTGAGTCACCATCCGTAGAGGTGTATACATGGTGCTTTGAGACATGGTTTAGTGGTGGACTTGGCAGTGTTAGGTTTACAGATGGACTTGATGACCTTAAGGGTCTTTTCCAACCTAAATGATTCTATGATTCTATGATGTCCATGAAACATACAAATATGTGTATATACTAATATAAAATACATGCATAAACACATTTTAAAAAGAGGTTTGAATACTACAATTGACAGCTTATAAAGATATTGCCCATAGATCCTAGAGCTAGTGGTATTTTTAGGAAAAATAAATATAGCAAAAATTAGGTTTGATGGATTAATGCTATTTTTATATCTGATACATGGAAAGAGTCTATTTTCCTCTGATGTTAATTTTCACAACTTGCAGACCTTCACAAAATAAGCTAATATATTATATAAACATATTTTCATTATGCTATACACTAGTATCGATTATTCTTCAACTTCCCCCACAGAAGCAGTAAGCCAAAGATATCTCATGAAGCAGAAAGTATATGCTTCAAAAAGCCAAAATAAACTAGTGAAACAGGAAAGGTCACAATATGACAATGATTATAAGAATAACAAAACAGGCATTCTACTATTATTTCAGTAAAATTGAACATGCAGATAATTTGGGACCTTTTCAGCCAGGCCAGGCTTCAGCATTCTTTGAAAATGTTGCTAACTCACATTTATGTCTCTGGGAATAATAAGACTAGGAAAAATCTCAGAAAATTAGAAGTTAAGGCTACCTCATCTTGGGAAAAGAAAGTCCTCTTTGTACATACAACTGTCAGTTTTCCAGGATAGCTGTAGAAGACATCCTCAAAGGCACAATCAGTAGTACAAAGCACCAAACATCCTCCATTTAGATGGATGTTCCCCATTTCATTTTCTAAAAAACTAACCTAGAAATGTTCCAGCTTGATGACTCGCCTCTGTAATTTGCTCTGAAGGAGAATGTGAACTGATATCGCAACAATCGTCAGACTATCGATAGAAACGTTTTCAATGTGCTTTTGGGTGCACTCCCTTATCATCCGTTACCAATGTTGAACACGTAACTGTCTAATATTTTTTAGTATGTAAAGAAAAAAATCTGAACTCAAATAGCATAAACCTGCAGCTGTTTAGTATGCCACTGTAATCACTATACAGTACAATGATATTTGCTTAGGATGGATGAAGAGATGTAGCTATTAATGAAAAAGGCTCTCCTTATTGAACTGATATTATCTTTTCCCCTCAAGCTTCCTGTCTTAAGTCATGTAGTTTCAGTTGTACTAAAAGGTGAAATTTATTAGAGAGTGTTTGCTTTAATCCACTGGGAAAAGAGTCAACTTGATCTTTTATTTTAATTTTCAGGTCTGATTATGTGCAAAATGACTATAAGGATCTTGACCACCTATCTAATTATCTAGGTATTCAACTCACCACGGTCAGAGTGTTCACTGGCATACTCAAAATAACATATCAGGTCATCCTCAAACAACTCATACATGCATGATTTTCTGCCAGTAACATGTCCAAAAACAGCTAAGCATGGATGTTTCCACACAGCTGAGCGACATTGCTAGCTGAAATTAAAGCCTTAGAATTCTTTGGTGGTGATCTCAAGCACAGTCAGGCACTTAGCATGTAATGGTGCTGTACAAATCTCATCTACTTAGCACAACTGCAGCTTACTGAAACGACATTTTTTCAGGGGGTGCATCTGAGATGAGGGCTTGAGCCTGGTACAGAAGACTTGACCTCAGTCCTGTGTGCAGTTCTGCTTCCTGATCATTATGGATTTGGAAGGAGACTTTATGGGCTTCAACATCCTGGGAGAAAAGTCGTAGGGGATAGAGTCAATCTGGTTTGCTGTTAGAACCTATAAAGCATATTACTTCTTGTGAAACTTAGTGCATCACCTAGATGCTTTCAAAATGTTCCTGACAGTGGTAGAATATTTCTATAAATACACTGCTTGAAAAGTATGACCATCTAACTTAATAAAAATATTCTATTTGGTGGCACAGAGATGCTGGTAAGATATAATAGATAAGAAACCTGTTTCTTCTCTTCAGTCCATCATTTCAGAAAGGAATGACAAGAGGTTACTTTATCAAAAGAGTGCAGAACCCTTTAAAGAACCAGAAACCTGTATAAAAAATAACAATATAATACTACATTGTAGAACTAAAAAATATTGTTTAATTTTTAAATTAATTTGCTTAAAGCATCCTCTGAGCATTGTAAGCTTAGTTCATATGAATATTCTAGCAATTCTGCTTTGGCAAAAAACATTTATTGAAACAGCAAATTTTTCCAACATTGAAAAATATGTCTACAGACTATACACAGGATGAATCTATGAAGTTATGTGGAAGTTAACTAAAATATCTTTTGCCAGTTTTGTAGCTTTTTTATGTTGAGTACACTTAAGCATAGCAATCCATGGGACTGAAGAGTCCATGGCACAACCTTTCCTCTAGAACCATCCTCGGCTTTCCCATGTGCTTGCTTTCTCTCATGTCTTTAAAAGTATGGCCCATAGGATGGCCACACCACTATTTTTATTTTGAAGAATGCATCCTAAAAAAAGAGTTAGAAATTAATGTTCAGAAGCATATATATCTTGAAGAGCTTCATACTCATTTATGTTCCTATAAGTGGACCATGTCAAGAAGAAATGATGAAACTGAATACTTTTCTCTGTATTGCCACACCATAGAGCTGTTGAATTTGGACTTCCATATATATGTATCTGCCAACTAGAAACAGAGTCCAATAAGAAAAAATATATAACCCTTTGACTTAATAAATTTTGACTGAGTAGTCAATTTCTTATTCCTAAGATGGGAACAAGAAGTGACCAAGGCCTACAACTATACATAAACTGTACATAAAAACTCACTCCACTATAGCAGTAGTAATTTAAAATTATGATTATATTTACTTGTGGAGAAGCAAAATGCCTGAATTGCTTCAATACATTTCAAATGGTTTTCTCTGCCTGAGAAGTTCTACTCTACTTACAGTGAAATTTTGCTCTGACCCAAGAGATCTTTCTCTTATAATGCAAAATTGTCACCTATCAGATTATTATTAAATATACTTAATAGGGCTTATTACCACTTCTTCCTTACCTGCTCTTGTCTGACTGTGAGAGGAAAGAGATGTTGCCACTACTCACAGAAAGAAAATAATTTTTTTTTTGTTCTGGTTGCCAGTAATTAGATCAATCACAGGGAAAAAAGGGTCCAAAAATACTTCAGACTTTAACAGATTTGTAGTCTGCTTTTTGAGACTTAGCCAGTAAATGCAAAAGATGAAAGTCACAGCTCATATTTCCATTCCCTTTTCCTTTTCTTAAAATAACCACAGTCCTTCTGTATTAGGTGTTCAAATTCAGCAGAGACTTAAGAGATCCCAATTTCCCATTAGTTATATGTATAACTAATGGGCAAAACCCATCTGCATTATCCTGAGTTAGGTGAGCATTATTATCTTCAGAAGGGACTTTTTACATTTGCATTCCATTCTGCTATGGATTCTATTCCTTCTACTTTTCTTGAGGCAAAAGTCTGAAGTGTTGTTGGAACAAGGATTGCAGGATCAAGCAGTAACTATTATCCCTTTTAGTGAAAAACTAGAGGTTTTGCATACTGCTGTACCATCAGCACTAGAAAGTAAACAAAACCTTTCAACCAACGCTGAAAGAAAGCATGAGCTTCCTATAACTCTAATAGATATGTTCTGATGATCAGTGGAATATTAATTGTACCATGAATCCCAATCCATCACAGAATTTGAGAACTGGATGCAGATTTTTGCATCAATGCCTAATGTAAACCTCAGTTTGATTTAAGTGCAGAAAGATGATGATTCTGTTTCTTATCATAGCCTCAAAAAGACAGCAATGGCATGGGTGTCAAACTTTTAGACATAGTGCTTCAGGATTTCAGATCCTTCATATTTTTTATGATTTGTCAAACACTATGCAAATAACTTCCCAATCTTTTGATTTGTCATCAATTCAAATTTCTGTTTTGATAATGATTTATTATACAGGCTAAAAAAAAAAAATCTTCTGGTAGGCTCTACAATAGAGAAGGAACCCAAAAACCATAAATTGGCTGAGGCATCCAATTTCCAGAATTTTGTCTTAGATATCTAAGTTTCTTTGGTCTGCTGATACAAACTCACTTTGTAGTAGAGACAAAGAAAGGGAATGATCATTGTATAGATGGTAAAATATTTATATAGATTTACCCTGTAAACTCTACTTTGTAATTTATACTCTATAGCCTCTGCTAGAGGCTCCTGCATTCTACATGATTCATTCTAATTAATGAAAATAATTGATCTATAAAATGTGTTAATTAAATAGGGAATCAAAAGGGTTGTCAAGATCTTTAAATTAATTCTCTAAATCAGTGCTATTGTTTTAAGCTGTTGAATTTCTCAACTGTTGTGAGAATAATGAAGTTGAATGTCAGATCCTGTGTGACACAACCTTAGTTCCACTATGTGTTGAAAATGTGACAATTCAATACCAAAATTCTCTAGAAATAAACCTCATAAATGTTAACCTTCAATGAGCCTTCAGCATAGTAACATCCTGTGTGATCATTACATTTTAGACAGAACAAATAAATATTGCCTATGGGACACAATTACAATAGTTCTATCTGAGGACAAGAACTCTATTATCTTCATAAATTAGGTCACATAACGTACTTATTAATTTCATCAGAAATTTTCCAGTACAGACACACAAGGAACTTTAATGTTGTTTAAATTTATGCCCATATAAGTCAGGCATTCCACTACAATGTGATCATTGTCTGACTTAAGATAATAATTCTGCAAAATCAGCCATATGCTTGAATATTGATGCACCTAACTCAGTTGAATTGAGTAGGATTTAAGTGTTAGTCATTTTTGCAACTGTGCACTTATTAGGCAAGTAATTTCATAAACTAAAGAGTCTCTGTGACTAAAAAAAAAGAATAATACACATGCATTGAATATAGTATTACAGAGTACATACATTTCACAACTGACCCCAAGAATAGTGCTTCTTGCCTGTCTAGGAAAATAGTTTCACAAAACAAGACGTCATTATATGAGACCATCAAAACAGACTACGACAAGAAAAACATAAATACTAATTATGTGAAATGTCTTTTTCCTAGAAAAGCTAATATTTAAGATTTATAACTTTTTTTTTATATATGAAGATTTCATTTTCAAATGAAAATCAACTGAAAGCTAAGCAACTGAAATGAGATTGCTAACCTGTTTTGCTTGGTTTATTTTCAATAATTATTAAAATTTAGTTCAACATCCTTATTGAATTTAGTGATTGAGTGAATCAGCATATGGTGTCCACCAAATATCTTGGTTTGGTTTTTTTTTAATGTAGCTTTCAAACATGAAATATCCAGAATTCCAAGCTCTAGTGGCAGTTTTTAAACAAGAACAGGTGATTTCTTAAAAACAGCTTCCAACTTTTTTAATAATTAATTTTTCTTTTAAGCAATTTTCCTCCGTTAACATCCAAAAAACCTGGGGAACATAATCTACTTTAGTATACCTCTCTGTTTTAATTATTCTGATTGCTTCTTTTCCCATTACTTTTCTGTTGTTGTTAAATAAATTCTGTATTTCTTTCATCTTTTATTTCTTGGAAAGAACCAGACTATGAAAATACAACAGAGAAATACTACATAGCTGTTTCCTTCTGCTCTGTTCATTTTTTAGAAACATAACAATATGGACAGTTTTGCTATTACTCTTATGTAAATGAGTATTCCACTTAGAATCTGTTTTTTTTTAATATCATAGTGTGCTGAAGAAAAAAAAAAAAGGAATAACAGAATTATTTCTGTTTTGAAAAATTAAATCTATGCACTATATATAATATTTATACATGTTTACATAACTTTTTATTTATTTTCAACTGTATGCACTGAATCTCCATATTAAAGATTATAATAATAGATAATATACATCACATAAATTCTTCACGTGAATCAGACAGATTCTAAATAATCCTTTCATTCAAAACACTTCTTAATCAATTTAGCTTAAAGAAGAAAAACACTTCTTTCTATCTTCTTAGCAGCTGAACATTAATGACACTTTAGAAATGGTATGACAAAACAGCTCTCCCATCTGTCACTGATGGTGACTAATATTATTGGTTGCTGGACTTCAGGGCCAAAAAATCCAACTATGGGTGCCATTCATAAGAAGACACAATGCCTAACACAAAATTTTAGAGTATAAAGTTTAAGAGCTATTTTTCATATATATAGGATCTCAGAGTGGGATCAGACTATATGTAATAAATCCATCTGATTCTGGTGGAATCTCCTGGTAACATTTCAAGACTGTGTTCTCCTAGAACACTTTGCAAGTTTTATTTTCATGAAAACATTGGGGGGAAAAAAACCCGTCTCTTTGCCTCTGTGATTATATTATTTATCACTCTTCAATGGAAAGGGAAAAATAATGGTTATTATATATTCTTATTTTTCTCACTGAACAGACTAGCTTCACCCATGAAACAGGATTAATTGTTTATCATCATCTATGAACAATATTAGGGCCATTTGCTAGGAATGTACCAATGTAGAAATCCTCCTACTCTTCTGTAAATGATGGATCCACTTCAATTCCAATTATTGTCTACCTTTCTGATAGTTTTCTGATGAAATAATGCAGTACATAAAAATATTTAAGGAAAAATCAAATACATGCACTATCTCCTATGTCACTGAGTATTTCTATAACTTATTTCATACTGATTTTGCAGGCTGTGAATGTGTAAATGCCATTTCCTCATAATAATAAAAACAACAAAAATGCAGGGCCCAAAATCAGAAACAAAAGATTAAATTATTAAGCACCTTTTAAAAATCTTGTAATGTAACAGAAGAAGATGGATCAGAGTTCATTTTTCAAAAATATAACAGATTCAGATTGTCTCTGAATACATCAAAATCACAAAAAAGAATATCCTGTGCTTAAAATACTAGGTAATATACAAATTGTTTGCTGCCATGGAAACTGACATGTTTAGAGATGCTTGAATTTCTGTCTGTAATTTTAGTATAACTTTCTTATATGGATTTCATTAATTTTATTTTTTATATTAGACCTTTATGAAAAATAGTTCCTTTCTGAAGGCTGCTCTTAGCTAGTCATCCATACCCTGTTAGTAGGATGAATGGTATGGAAATTTCAGAGGCTTAAATTCCCATAATGTTAATTATTATTTTTAAAAAAAGTTTTAAAATCTAGTGCTCCTGTATAAGAAACTAAACTCCTTTAGACAGGTGAGCTAAGGGACTTTCACCTGAACTGGTAATAAATGACATATAAGCACATTCAAACTGCCATTGACTTTTTAAAACTGTTTAGCAAAAACAGCCCTTTTGCTAGATTTTGCATTTTGTTTTTTTACACTGTTCCTTGCAAAGCTTCATCTTTCATTTATACCATAAAATGAACCACCACTTCTCAGAGGCATGTCAGCATTGCAGAACAAGTTTTGGTAAGCTGATATATAATATTGATTCAACACTTATTGCCTATTAATCCAAAGCACCCAACCATCAAACAAAATTACTGATAGAAGTAACATATACATACATTGGTTGTAGGGATACTCAGAAAAGAATATTTCTATATTGCAAAATTTAAGAAACATAAGAACATTGTTTGAATTACTTTCAAAATGAAACCCAACCTTGTCCTTCACAAATATAAGAAAAAGAAACAGCTTTAACTAACTAACAGCCAGCCTATTTGGGAAATTCTAGTTGAAGTTCCTTCCTACCTTGACCCTGAACAAGCACCTTACCTCATCATCCCACATTTCCATGTGACCATTATGATCATCAGTCTATTTTCATACTATCTTTTGTCAAAAAAAAAGAGAGGGTACAGTAAAGCATTTTAGTTTCCATAGTATAAGTTTTTAAATTGAAAAGCCTTGTGAAAGTCTCCATTCCTCTAACTTATCATGAAAACTTTACCACTCCCTACCTTATCCAAACTTTTCACTTCCAGAGCAAGTTTCCTTCTGCTTTGAAGATGAAATACCCATACTGCCCAGATAAAAGACCCATCCAGCTTCTAAAAAACACATTTAAATTCACAACATTACTTTGGAGGAAATAATTTTATTATAATAATTTCATATAGGGTTTTTTTTGTCTGAGAAAAAGAAAATTTTTAGGAGTTTTCTGAAACCAAAATTTGCCCTTACATGGAAGCTGATGGGTGTATGAGAAGTCAGGTAGCTGCTCTGGTGTTAAGTGCATGCTTAATATTTAGAAGTATAATTATCATCCTCTACACTTTCTTAAAAGAAGATGTTGCTTTCCATTATATGAAAAGAACAAAGACAGACCATAAGATGGCTGATTTTCTTTCTCCACTCACATAAGAAAAGCTGACTCTGAAATGTCTGAACAAGGTACACATGCATATAATTTGTGTTGATTTTATTGTTTAACTTGAAGAACACAAAAGAATTCACAAGATTTCCAAGGAAAATTCTCAAAAATGTCTAACTTTATAAAGTTTTCCTCAATGTTTCAGGTCCAAAATACAATCACTGTAACTATTCTCTGAAAGATTAGTGTTACTAAGCTTTCTGTATATTTGTTTTTTATACAAAATTGTCTAGGCAAACAGTAGCATGAAAAAAGGCTGCTTCATGTAAAGAAAATTTATTTTATTTTTTCCACAAGGAATCAAAAAATCTATAGAAAATATAATAATTTTCAGTACAGAAATGTTGTGATATTCAACTTATTCTCATTTATCATTAGAAATACTGTTCTTATGAATTTGAGTTTTCTACTTTTAACAATTATCACTGTCTTTACATTTGTATTTCCTAGGAAATGCCAGAATTGCCTGGGTTTATGCAACCATCATGTTATTAATGTGCACTGTGTGTTATTAATGTTCACTATGTACTTCACTGCCCAGAACGTTGTAAGGACCAAAATTATGAATGGGTTCAGGAAAGCAGATATAAGTGAGAAGGCAGCCAGCCCTGGGAATGTCAAGAATAGAATAATGAGCGAGATCTGCTGTATTTGCCCTGCTGTCTAAATTAGGCTTTTGCATGTATTTTACCCTAAAGAGTTGGATAAAACCAAAACTACCCCCATTTCCAAGCTTAGTACTGTAGTTACCAGCGGACAAATTCTAATTGTTTTCTTCCTAGTGCCATGACTTTTATATGTAGCAATGTGGCTTCAAAAGGAAAATGAAACTAGCAAAAGAAAGAGAAGTGGGGGTGGGGGGAAGTGATTGCCCCTCCCCTCCACTATATTTAGGAGATGTAGGTGCTTACTTTGAGCTTTGCAAGTACAGGACCAGAGACATAGAGCAAGTTATCCCATTTCCTTGGTTATTACACTATTTCATAAACCATATATGAGACTACCCTCACTGCTGCTATTAGTTTTAAAATCAGTAAGATGCAGTCAGTTAGGAATACACATGTAAGACAGAAATCTTCAGTATAGATCCAAAATGGGAAAGGATGCCCCGGTGGGATGGGGGAGAGAATTGGAGGAGTAAGAGTGAGAAAACTTCTGGGTTTAGATAAGAACAGTTTAATAGTTGAAAGAAAGTAAAATAGTAATGATAATAATAACAATATACTACTACTACTACTACTACTACTACTACTAATAATAATAATAATAATAATAATAATAATAATAATAATATCCAAAGCAAGTGATGCACAATGCAATTGCTCACCACCCGCCAACCGATACCCAGACAGCTCCCGAGCAGCGATCGCTGCTCCCCGGCCAACCCCCCCCAGTTTCTATACTGAGCATGACATCATATGGTATGGAATAGCCCTTTGGGCAGTTTGCATCAACTATTCTGGCTGTGCCCCCTCCCTGCTTCTTGTGCACCTGGCAGAGCATGGGAAGCTGACAAGACCTTGACTAGCATAAGCAGTACTTAGCAACAACTAAGTGTTATCAACATTCTTCTCCTACTAAATCCAAAACACAGCACTATGCCTGCTACTAGGAAGAAAACTAACTCTATTCCAGCTGAAACCAGGACACTTGGAAAGCATAGGTAACTAACACCCAGACACAGAAGTTTCAGACACACCCTTTTTGTGATGTACATCATTCATTGCTTAAAACATTCAGGTTTTGAATTATACATTGAAGTTACCTATCTATTCACTAGGTTTATAGGTGCTTCATCACTAAAGGCAGATGCAGAGTCTAATTTTTGGTACTGAGGTATATGAATTGAAGATACCTATATAAGTGGACTTGTTCTTTTACTACAAATTGCACTACTTTTTTGATCTGAGATAATGTAAACCTGGTTCTGACTCTACCTTATGAATCCAATGAATACATGAAACAAGGGAAGCTACACATATATTGACACACATGCATACATATACAAGTACACATATATGTATACAAAGTCTTAGTTCAAGATTTAAGAAGGTGATAGGTCTCAGGCTTAGCCAGAAAATACTGCAATAGGTTCTTGCCTGTTATTTGAAGAAGGAGCAGAATAGTATAAAGAACATTTTTTCAGGAGTCATCTTTGAGAAAACTCACAAACACACAGCTAGGAAGAATTTCTGAAGGTTGGGATGTGATTTCCTCTCATTATACTGACCTGCCAGCAATCTAGAAACTGGTGCTTAGTTTTTATCTTACATTGGGTCCCTCAATACATGCCTGCCTTTAAGGAAAAAAAAGGCAATGTTTTTGCATGGAAGATTCAAAGCTTTGCAAGAAATCTGGCCAATTTTCGAATTGTCATCCTTACAGAGAGTTTAACTGAGATCAAATAACCATAAATACTGGGAAAAGTTACAATTAGTTAATATTTTTTACAGTTATATAGGTATCTAATTATAAAACACAATCAGTTTGCATTCACATCTAGCAATGCAATGCCATGTTATGTAATTAATAAAATCTACACTATGTCAGATATTTATCAAAAAATTGATCCTCTAAGTTAAAAATATAGACATTAACTATGAACATGCAAAGCTTTTTTTCCCCTTAAAGAACAAATATCTACAGACATGTTTGATGTAAGAAAAAAGATTAAAAACCTGTATCATAGAATTGAACTCCAAATGAGAACCACATAGAAATAAGGATGTGAATATTATATTTACAATCATTCAGAAGTATGCTTTATAAGGAATTAGATAAACACCCTCTTTTAAAAAGTATAAAAGAGTTTTCACCAAAAAAATCTTTAATTATTGACATAACAGGTTTTATAAGTTGATGACTAAGGCTTTAAGACAAAACACATTAATTCCAAGCTTCCAGGCTTTAAGCATTAAAGATATAATAGTGAACAAAAGAGAAAACTGTAATTATTTTTCAGAGAAAATGAACTTAAAAGTTCACCTCTGTAATCAGAGCAATAGATGAAATTCTGTTAAGAAGAAGCCTTATTGAAAATGGAGATTACTTAACACAAGGTACAAAAAACCAGCAGTGAATACATTATCTGCTTTAAAAGAGATATTTTTAGCATTAATAAGCTGTGTTTTACATCAAATTCTTTATGAGAACATCTACCATACTTGCTCCATAGATTGTTTCTTAACTGCCATAACATAAAAGTAGTCAAAAAAGCCTCAACAGCTGTCCATGCAACAAGAGAAATTTCTTCTTTATTTCAGTTTTAGTATTCCATGACCTAATGAAGTTATCATCATCTTGAGATTTCTATAATCTTTGAAATTGCCTTTGGTTTTGTAGAGTAGCTGAGAGTATGTCTACATTACAGTTTTGGTCTGGATCAGGAGAGTGCTTTTAAAGCTAACCATCCCCATGCTTTGGTTCACTTTGTAGCACAGTCTCAGGGAACAACTGGGTTCATTTCAAGTGAAAATGATCTGAAGGTGCACACCGAAAACACACTCAATGCACTCCAGTCACTAATGCCATTCAGTCCATGACCATATACTGAAGACAATCTGAAGTAACCCCACATGAAACATGCTAATGGTGGACGTCATTATTGATAACTGTTTTGATCTTCAAGTCCATTTCTATTGTATTACCTTACTTGCTAAAGTAGACATAACCTACAAGATTCCCCGCTTCAGTTCTCTGGAAATTTTCCATGTTACAGTACAATCCAAGAAGAATACTTATGCTTTTCTCTAGAGAACATGTAAACTCTCTCTCCTTCTCATTACCTTTGAGCAGAAGTACCTAGCAAAGGTTCAAATAGCAGGATCTTAGTATGTGCCTCTAAGAGAGGGCAGTGAATAACTCTAAAATATGAAAAAGGAAAAAAAATGTAATCATAGGGTGCCAGTAGTCAGGTAGCATCCATGTTTACATAGTTAGTCTATACTAAGTTCTAATAAGTAATAAGTGTACTTTATACATCAACTGTTTAACCAGAGAATGAAACTGAGTGGAAAATTTCCACCACAGAAAGCAGAAGAAAAGTAACAAATGAGTTTTAGTTTTGTTAAACACCAGCAATGTTTTCTACTGTTATGATCCCACAAGTAAGAAAACACTCTGTATAGAGCTTGCAGTCTAAATAGCTGGAAGAATGACAAAACCACATAAGAAAGCCAAAGAAGAATGTTTAAGTAAGCTATATTCATTGATGATAGATCCAAACAGAAAATTTAGCACTTACAAGCTAGCCATTTCAGTGACTAACTATGCTTAGCCTGGAAAATGGACTCCAAACCTCTGAGTTAAGCACTGTCTATGGGAGAATTAGGTCTTCTTGAAAGTAATAACAAAACATTTACAATAACTAGTGGGAAATACTGAACAGGAGATGCTTTTGAACTTCTGCCTTTCTGCAAGGGCTTAGATATGTATCTTGGTATGAAGGCAGGTGCCTCTGTTCAGTTAAGCTATCAAGCCTAAAAATCTCTCTGCTGGTGTTTCAATACATCATTTAAAGGATGTGAAAAGTTCGTGTAAAACTTCAGTAGAAAGCCAGGAATGACAGCATCCAGCTTCAAGGGTACACAATTTGGTCACTGCTAAAAAAAACTCACAATGGCAGTTCCCTACTGCTCCCCACTCAGTTCCTGCTATGTGAATGGAAAATGGGAGGCATAAGTATGCCATGAATTCTCTCTGTATATACAAAAAGCAACAACACATGCATGTAACACAACACCTCCAGTATGAATTTATTCTAGAAAAAGCTATACTGCCCATTTCTGCACATATTGACATACACCTTTTTGTTTTCACATTGCAGCAAGGTTCCCACCTCTCACAGAAGAGTTAAGCAAGTAGAACTGCTCCTGGGGAGGAAACTTAGACTACCTGCACACATCAAGTTAAAGGTGTTCATTGGAGCACTCTGCTTAGCATAGTGCCCTAATCAATAAGATACAGGAGTGAGGTGGGCCTCTCTGTCCTCTAGAAGGTGTGGCCCCTGCATGGGAAATACGTCAAGAGTTACTAGATCACAGAGAAGATTATTGGCAGTATGAACACACAGCTGACTGGTTATTTTGTTCACATGCAATGGGAAATTCTGATCAGAACTTCTTTTTTATATGTGAATGAAAATCCATGATGACATCAAATAACAAACAGAAGGGTCATTAATAAGTTTTGCCACACAAAGAGTAAGATAGCCAAAAGTCAAGATCTCTTGGCATGTTGGGTTGTTTTAAGAGAATGGGTGGACAGTGGACTACTTGAAGAATTGTGACCCTTAATTAGAAATAATGGAATATCTATGTCTATGTTTTCATAAAGTCAGTTTTGCAATGGTAAACGTTCCCACACAGTAGAGGCAGTACTCATAACATAATTATAGATGTGACTTTCACCCCTTACCCAACTTAAGTAAAATTAAGTGCAAATATACATGATGTTAGAGGAGAATTCATATTTTCTGCAAATGTAATGTGAGACACATGAATTTAAAATAATGGAAGTTTACATTTACTTTTCAGTACATTGACCTCTTCTCCTCTGCCTTCCAAAAGGAAATGCAGAGTTCTCATGATGCTTCATCCCTTGATCATCTTCATGAATTCAAATTCATTTTCTATATCTGTGTTTATGCACCATTCCTGACTTCTTGCTTTTTGTTCAAATTAAAATTTTGCTTCACTTGTCTGGATTTGTATCTTTCAGTCCATGGTCAACACAGATAAAGCAGCTGTAAAGTTCTGGCATAGCCTTCGCTGAGGGATGACACAGGCTCTATTTGTCTGTAGTTTTGAAAAATGTATCCAACAGTCAAAGTAAGGATGACATTCCACATGTAGTGGAAGCTGAACTAGATTGGCAGTGCCATCCTAATCCCCAGACCACGTATCCTTTTCTTTCTGTCAATTCTAGCAGCCAGCCAGCCACAGGGAGAGCTGGATCACCAGTTTTATTTTTTTTTCAGGGTAGATTTTATGCAGATCAACAAGCTGTTCCAACTCATCTCGTAAGTAGTTTGTTGTTTCCTCTCAATCAGGGTTGAATCATCTCTCTCAGTTGCAGCGTGGTCTTAGTTTTGTTCATGTGGATCATGAAATTCTGTCCTGTGCTGACTTGCCAGAGGAATTGCATTCAGGAACCGTGGTGCTGCAAGGGTTAGAATGATGGCCTCACTGTTCTCTCTGTGGATTTAACCAATGTTTCCTTCCATACAGCATACCCTAAATCCTAAAGGAATTCAGGGATCCTTAGAGAATCTTCAAATGTAATAAAATCCTTCTCTATGCTATTCCATGTTTACTTTTTAAACTGCACATCAACTACAGCCTGTAGGAGAGGCGATGTACCTAGGCGCACATGCTTTCTTTTAAGGAAGAAAAAAAGAACAAGAATATAAAACAAATGATATTTTGATACATCTTTAGTTATATAGAGAGTAAGCACAAAAATATTTTGGTATGAACATACAGGTTTAAATAAATAAAAAAGTTTAGTACAAATCATGTGACACAAACAACCGTGTATATGCTGAAACTCCTTTAGGTCCATATCAAAGGGATTTAGTTTTTAATTTTTATCTATGTACTTAAGTTGAAATGAGTAAGGGAAGACTTAAATATCTTTAAAACTGAGCTTAGTATGCAAATATTTAATGAATGTTACTGACTACAATTGAATATTTCTTTTTTAATTATGATCCAAGACATAACAATGAAGAATACACAGTATTTTCACTTTTTGGCTCACATAAAATAAAGCTTTAAAAGTTTTGATGCTTATTTAAAGACCTAAAGCATGAATATCCACAATAACTATACCTGCATTTTGTGAGACTGATGAACAATGCTTTTCAGGTTCTAATATATTAAGAACACTAGTATTTAAATAACAGATTATATAAAGCATGGTTTGTAGTTTATTTTATATACTGATACATACTTAATATATACATTCTTATATTATAACTTTGTTTAGTTTGTTAATCACAGAGTAATTAATGTGCAGTATACATAATCACACTCAGTTTCTACATTAGGTATTTATATAGGTTTCAACTATGTATGACTGCTAGTTAATGACACTAAAAAGGCGGAAAGAGCAGAGGAAGAGACACTTAAGTCAGCTCACCATTCATCAGAAAAGAAGTTTAATCATCTGTTGTTTCACACCTACTTGATACATTCTTTCCTTTTTTTTTTTTCCCCCCCATTAAATGTCTAAAATTACTATTTCCTTTGTTGGTGTTATATTTGTGATGGTTTTAAGTTATCAAAATATACTTAATCTAGGACTCAAGATAGGGGTATATGTCAACAATTAGCATTGTGTAGTATTCTGGGAACTAATATTAATAACGTGTGTAAGTATATGCTTAATCTCTACTTAAACTGGACTTAAGTATATTGTCAAATGTAAAAATATGCTGTAAATTTTATTGAAGAAAGATGAATTACAAGTTAGAGCCAAAGGGCTTGGACACAGGACCAATTTATCAGAAGGTAAAAATAACCATTATCTGTACTGACTGTCCATAAGAAAGGTGCTTCTAGCCAAAATTTAAAATACAAGCAATTTGAACTATTTTGGCTATACCTTTAGAAGTTCAAAAGCATGAAGAAGCTATGGAGGATCAACTCACACACACATATATGGCTTTTCTCTCTATCTAGTTATCTAAAATGTTCATGATTTTGATAAAAATAAAGAGTTTGATATATAAGGTTACCTCTTTTTTTAAGCATATAAGAAATTGTTCTAGGTAGCAGAAGTAATATTTTTAAACCAGCAGTATGCTTCATTCAGTCTCTTCTCCTCTCCCCTCTCTGCCTCTTTTTTGATTTTTTTAAGGATCATTTTTCTATTTTCGCTATCATTTTCTTCTCTGTTACTGTCATAAGTACATATTCTATATAAACTCACATTATGTATAGCATAGGCATACTTATTTCTTTTTCTTGCAGATTTTTGGGAAAAAATCTGCCAACCATACCTGATACATTGTAGAAGTAGGGTGATTATGGTTTTAATATAAATTTTGCATTGATGTGTAACCTGTGTTCCAGAATACAGCATTTCTACTATTGCTGATTGTTATGTTCTAGCAGCACTTTCAATATAGTGTGTATCTACAATATGAGATACCCATCTCATCACAGGCCTCTTAAATTTAAGGAAGGATTTTTTTCCTGGCCATTCTTTCTGTGAGATTCTTTTTATCTGTATGTCACTAGTCTTTTCTTATAATTCAGTTGTTTGTATGTAAATGAGTGTTGTAAACACTTCTTTCTTCCTACTTTTTTCTATGCTTTATCAGTTTGGCCAAGTATTGTGAAAAGTGGAATGACTTTTCTAAGTTATTGAAGAAAAAAAGTGTTGTACAGAGAAATATTTCAATGAAGTCTCTTTACAGATGTTTCTGACAGAATTCATAAAGCTCTGGCCTAGGACCTATTTCTTCAAACAAACAAAACAAGTATAACAGAAAAGCATATAATCAAATGATTAGTAAAATATGCCAAAAAAACCCTAACCCTCTCCTTTATTTATTTAGCAATGCATAATGCTATTTATAGAAAAATGCAAATATTCCAGGATTAATTTACCACACTGCCCCACAAACAATGTGAGAAATTGTTAAATGGAAAGAAAAATGTGAAACATGCACAAATTAAAGGAAGCATTGTGGTGATTATGCAAATACAAACATCATTAACAAGTATAATTATAGAAATGTGTTCTTTTCAGTTGTGCATAAATCTTTCCTAGTCATCTCCCAAAAACTCAGAAATAATTTCTGGCATATTCAGTTTGTTCTAAAACATTGAAGATAACTTTCATACTACTTGACCTCATGACCTACTGGTTACTTGACACATGGAGAAATAAGGGTTTCCTGGAGATGCGATGAATTTATTAAACTTTCATTTTGGATCAGTAGATCACAAAATGAAGTGTCTAAAAAAAAAAAAAAAAAGTACAGTAAGTGTCTCTTACTCTTGCAATTAAATATTGGGACACACAAGTTCATTTGTTTGTTGCATGATTGTGTACAAGGAAGTCAAAAGATTTCAAATACAACTGGAGAGGTTAGAATTCTTTTTTTTCTGTCATGGAACCAACAATTCTTGGGTTAACCTCTTTACAGAGAATCCAAGAATGTAATGAAACAGTTGGACTGTTCTGTGAAAAGTAAATAGCACCTTTGTATTGTGAGTGCAGGAAGATGAGAAGAAAAGATAGACGCACTGCTTCAAATGGAAAAAAAAAGAAAACAGTAATACATTAAATTACATTAAACACTAAGAGTAACCAATAATGCATCAAAAATATTCAAACTTACTTAAAAAATTGTTTAAAGTCACTCACATCCAAGTAGAAAATTGTACAACTTCACTCATCTCTACACTGTTATTCAAGCACAGTTGAATTTCCAAGGGAATGTCATCTTTTAGTCAGATCAGAGATTGCAGGTGTTACAAAAGTAGTTCTTCTCTACTAACCTTGACTTGATGCACTGAAAGTGAACAAATACAAATTTAAGAACATTGCCTTCAGAGAATGCAGGGGTATATCTAATAAGGAAATAATTTTGCAGTCCTGTGTCATGTAATCCTTCCGTTAGTGTTTTGAATATTTTTTTTCTCTCTCTGTCTTTTTTTTAAGATTTAATGATATAAATGACACTATTTACAGAATTAACACATTTCTCTATGTATGCAGAATTACTTTTTCAAAGTTTTACTGTCTTAAACAGAGCTAAGAGATTTTGTTCAATTTGATGTCTCTCCACATTCAGTATCAAACTGATTAAAGAAATCCCTTTACTTTCTCTCCAAAGTTATCTATGTGTTCATGCTGAACGTCTATATATTTGTTCACTTTACTACCTTTATTTGAACTGTTATTTTCTTTGCTGTCTGACAGTAAAATTGTCTCCATGTTTATCTCAACACCTGCTTTCTCTAGGGCTAAATCTTAGAGTGTTTTAAATTGCTTGCTGTCATCAATAATCTTCTCATTTCTTTGTCTAGTGATTTTACATCAAAATTTTTAGAAATAAATGAATAATTCTGCCTGAAAAATAAAAAAAAGTGGACAGAGGATGGCAAAGCAAAAATATTTTGTGTCTGTGACTGAACAACCAAAGAGTATCTTAAAAAGTAGAATTTTTCATAACACTAAATACCAACTTTAATGGTGTACATTCTTTCCAGAGCCACTTAATTGAGGCAAATGGGACAAAGAGCAAACTACTAGAAGGTAATAATTTCCAAGTTTGTTAAAATCTCACAGGAAATATTGAGTGACAGCTAAACTGCCTTTTTTTTTTTTTTTTTTATCCTTGGGCTGTTCTGTCACTTTTCTCTCTTATTACCCACCTACGTCCCATTTCATTTTCCTTCTTCTCTGGCATCTGTCTTGCTGTGACTTGACTTTAAAAATGAGTACTAAGTATTTAAACTGCATATGAGGTCTTTAGCATTAGCAGTTATTGGAGCTTTATTCATAATGGTGGCTTCGCTTTGCAGTTGTGAAAGGCAGCTGCGACCCTTTAGCTTTCCTAGGCAATTCTATGGTTAATCCTTTGTCATATTCATCATACCATTCATATTTCTTTATTAATTTGCAAGTTACATTGTTCCACTTTGTTATTTCATATAAGGATTCTAAGGCATCTATATAGATGTCAAAATATAGCAAAACTGAAATTCTGAAATAATATAAATGAAAAAGTTGCTATTATTTTCCCTACCCTCAAATGTTTTTTAATTCTTTTAACCAAGTTATGAATGGACTGCGCCAAACCCATCAACGTAGTGCTTTGCAGCAAAATCTTGGTCTCAATTCAGAGAAAATTACAATGGTTAGATAAGAAGGCAGGACCACAAATTGTTTTCTTAGGAAGCTAAGTTTCTCCTCAGTTTAACATGGGCATCTCACTGAAACCAGGTGCAATATTCCAACATGCTTTCAGACAGTAAGGAATTCTGCTTGATGCAATGGCAAAGAAAACATTATGAACCGTGACTACAAACATTTGTTTGTAGTGTTTTAAATCATTTTGTTAAATCATTTTGACTACAAGAATGGGGACGTCTGCCAAAAAATCTGAGTATGTAGATCACTTAACTAGGAAGTAGGTGCATTTCCTAATATTTATATTCACAAGATTCCATGCGGTGGACCAGAAACTTCGGTTTGTTTTACAGACCTCTTCTGATGTGCTACTTTTGATACACAATTAAGTCTGAATCTTCCACTTCACCAAAGTCTTCACCAAAATATTATGTTGCCTCTGCTGCTGGACAAGAATTAGGTTTCATTTACTTCCAAGAATTTTCTTGAGAAAATTGCATACATGGTTTTCTCAGTGATATGCCATTGTATACGGGTAAGTTGTTATCAGCAAGAAAATATGTATGTGTGCACATATTTAACAGATAATGATACACCTACATATAATTCTAGATGGATTGTCTCAAATGGAAATGCTCTCGTCTATGTGTTAGTAAGTTACTACTACTGTGTTTGCAAAAAGCATATTTTCATGGTTGCATCTAAACATATGATTTTATTGATTAATGAAAAATGTTAATATCTCTTTCATGCTCTTAAAAGATCTCTTTCTACAATCTTTATAGGAATCAATATTTCCATTGTGAATAATTTTTGTGAAATTTAGTTATCTCCACAGGGAAAATTTTGGAGTTTCTTTATTTCAAGACTGGTTCAATAAAATAAGCATTATCTCATCTATGTAGAATCAATCCTCTAAACTAATCTGAAATAATTCAGGACTATTTGATGGTTGTTTCCTTGGTATCGAGAAGAAACACTATTCAAAATTTGAAAATTTATAACAGATGTTCTTCATTGTATTGATGTATTATTGATAAGGGTTATTAAAGCATATCAAGTTGCTTTGTTTTGCTTGTTAATTTTTTTCCTTTGATTCATCTTTTTTCTCTGTTTTTCTGCCTCATTCCAAACTGGCTTTTGATTTACTTGATTTTTTCTGCTGTTCAGACTTGCTAAAGTGCTCTTGTCAACAGTTCAGTGCTTGAGTGAAGCAAAGTGTTAGTTAATAGTGTGAAAGCTTGGTGTGCTGTCAGAAAAGGGCAGGCCATTAA
The DNA here is from genome assembly GCF_030463565.1 of Pelecanus crispus. Lineage (NCBI taxonomy): Eukaryota > Metazoa > Chordata > Aves > Pelecaniformes > Pelecanidae > Pelecanus > Pelecanus crispus. Next base: position 64,775,129 of record NC_134646.1, on the reverse strand, counting down.
CTTGTGAAATTTTGCTTTCAATGTTCCACAGCCCTAGTGCTGGCAGAACAAATCTCACTGACAATTTACTATTAAAGTTACAAATGGCATATGAATTTCTGACACTTTGTAATTAAGCACCACACTTCTGCCTAGAGCAGTTAAGATGGCAGACTAGGGAAGATGGTTTATAACAAAATAAGAAAAAATGCAAATCAAAAAACCACAGTAAAAAAAGAAAAAAATCACAGCCACACTGAAGAGTAGCTTCTTTTCACCAGGAGCAGTAAGCATGTCAAAGGACTGCAATCTTGACATCACAATCCTATCTTTAAACTATCAGATCAGTCAGTACCTGACTGCAACAACTATGTTAATTACTACAGTTATATGAACAATAAGAATAGATCACCTTGAATGTAAAAAAATAAATGTTAGCTGATTCTAGTCCTGAAATAAGGAAAATGATACCTTTAAATTGCAATAGAGAACCCTGAAATGACAAAGATCTTTTTAAATGATAAATATTATGTAATGATAGGGTATATTACATACTATTTTTCTGTCTTGAAAAATGACATATCATTGCATCTAAAACCCTGCAAGACAGCTGATTTTAAGTCTAGTAACTTCAAAACATTTGTGTCACTTGTAATTTATTTCATTACCTGAAGTTACCTTCTAACAACTACTAAACACTTACAGGGTTATTTGATACAAATGAACAATGTTCACTTTAAAGAGACCTGCTGTAGACCTGCTGATAATGTTGTGGCTGTGCTTTTTCTCTCCTGACAACTTTGCTCAATTTTTAGCTACCTGTTAAAATAAATGATGGTATGTCACTTATGAACCTTGTATTTCTATTGTTCAGGTTGATTTTGAAATATTATGTCATGCAGTTCTGACTACAACCATTAATTTAATTCCCTCTTTTCATTGTTGCTGCCTTTAGATTTGACACTTCTTAATATATCCATCTCCTGTTGTAAATAAAAGAAATCAGTTGGCCATTGAAAATTAAGCTGAAAGCAGCTACAGAAAGGAAGATTTAATTGTACAAATCCACAGTGGTGGATTAAATTATTCATACTGTTTATAATTTATTTTGTCATTCCTCCCATCTACTCTCTTTTAAAGCTTCTGTTTCACCTGCATGTTCCATCTTATTTAAAATTATGTTGTGAATTCTCCAGTGTGAACCTGTGTTTTTTTGTGGCACAACATGGACAGTGATTTTTATTAGCTTCCTGAGTCTATCAGAATATAAGTATCCCCCAAATTTAGTAGACATTAAATCAGGTTTTAGTAAACAAAGAAGCAAACTCATTTACTTAAATATGGAACTCTGGAACTGTGAAAGTCACACTCACAAAGTAACAAATTTAAGGCTTCAATTTGCAGGGATATCAAATGGCAAAACTTTAATTTCATTCAGAAGTAAAGAAGACAGATTTTTCAGTAGGTCCTATGTATGGAAAGGTACAGAATAAATAATTTGCTGTATTCAGAGGAATTTTGTAAGGAAGCCTTGTGCAAGTACTTTGAAACACATGGACCTGTATACTTACAAAATTTGCAGACTTAAAACTTATGTCTTAAGACTCATAACAAGAAAAAACTTCTTATTGTAGACCCTCAAATAAATGGAAAAAGTTAGGAAGAATTTACACCTAAAATTCTATCATTTTTTGTTGGTTTTTTTTTTAATTAAAAGATAAATACATTCTTAACTGTAACTTTTTAATTGTAAAATTCTGTTGTCATTAGTTAGCAAATAATTTCCAAAATATAGCCATTATTTAGAGGTAACCTGTCAAAGTTCATTAACAAAATGTTCATTAACATTCAAGTCTAGATCCAGCAAAGGAAATCAATTACCTATACTGTTTCCAGACCTGTATAGCTGGAAGTATAGGTGACATCATTCATATGTTGTTACATTAAAAGAAAGGTAAAAAAAAAAAAAAAAAAAGGCACTAAAAAGGTAGCAAGAAGTTTGTTCTAAGAGCCTAGGAATATAGTCTTAGCAGTAAGTGAAAAAACATATGGAACTTGTTCTTAAAACACTTGACAGTTTCCTGTCAGTGTATGACTGTGCAACGTATACAGACTGTCCTTGAAGACTGATGAGAACAGATATTTCTATTGTAGTTATGGGCAACTTTCCAAATCACAAAGCAACAGCCAGAAAGTCATTCCATGGAGCTTTTGTCAACCAGGGAGAGTATCAGTTTTAGTAGAAGCCTATTTCACCTTTAAGCATTGATCTCATACATTAAATGATGCATAATTATAAGCAAATTACCATATCAAATTATTTTGAGGAAACTTTGTTTAGCTTTTTTTGGTTCATCTATAAAATACTTTTCAAGATGGGGGAAAAGGAAGATGGATTAGGACAAAAGATAACAGTAATTACGATTAAAGAGGATGCAGGGGATCAGTGTAGGTACTTTTATTTTGGATCATGTAACCTTTAAATATCTCGTGGTGGGTTTTTTCAGTATCAGTTTATAATAATTTATTTTTAAACATCATTATTTCATGTTTATCACTTTCCAAGATTTGAATCCTATTATGATATTTCCTGTTATTTGAAATATGAATGGTAATTTTTTTTGTCACCAGTATCAGGAGTTTTTCTTTATAATTCAGACAAAATTAAGACAACTGCTATAAACTGAAGTTTTTTGCAAAGGAACAGATGAATTAAATCAACTTTTCCAATGAAGCTGACTAAAATTACACAGATATAGGTTCATGCATACATCTGTTTCTGTATGGACAGTTATGACATCACCTGGTATACAGTTATATGGTGTGGTTTTTAACAGGCTCGTTCTCAAAGCATAAACAGAATAAAGACGTTTTTAACATTTTTTGCTCTAAGTTTTGTTTAGACACTAAATAAAACAAGACCAAAACCAACTGAAAAATACTGAGTTACATTTTCTAGAGTCTTAATAGTAGGTGGTCTGCTGTTGAAAGATTTTCAACTATTTCAGCTCAGACCAGATCTCATGCAAGCAAGAAAGGTGTTGTCATGGTTTAATCCCAGTGAGCAACTAAGCACAACACAGCTGCTCGCTCACCCTCCCCTCCCTGGTGGGGTGGGGGAGAGAAACAGAAAAAGAAAGTAAAACCCATGGGTTGAGATAAAGACAGTTTAATAGGACAGCAGAGGAAGAGAAAATAACAACAACAACAATGATAAAAGAATATACAAAGCAAGTGATGCACAATGCAATTGCTCACCACCCACTGACCAACGCCCAGCCAGACCCCAAGCAGTGATCACTGCCCCCCAGCCAGCTCCCCCCAGTTTATATACTCAGCATGATGCCATATGGTATGGAATAGCCCTTTGGGCAGTTTGCGTCAGCTGTGCTGTCTATGGTCCCTCCCAGTTTCTTGTGCACCTGGCAGAGCATGGGAAGCTAAAAAGTCCTTGACTAGTATAAACACTACTTAGCAACAATTAAAACATCCGTGTATTATCAACATTATTCTCACACTAAATCCAAAACATGGCATGATACCACCTACTAGGAAGAAAATTAACTCTATCCCAGCTGAAACCAGGACAGTGTTTAAGAGACAACATTTATAAATGCAAAACAAGCCTCTCATTTTCAAAAATTTTTTTCTGACTTGTCATTTATTAGTTTCAGCCTGGATTGAAAGTATAATCATTGAAGGTATAATCACAACAGAGACCTAGGTTCAGGCTTTAAACAACTGCATTAAGAACTGTAGTTACTAAGTCATTGTAAGTAAATGTTGAGGCCAAAAATGTAGCTGTACTTTTTGCTGGACAGACTTCATAAGTGAGAATCAAATATGGGAACAAAGGGATCTTTAAAAGACAGAGTACTTGAGACAAGCTACCTGCAACATCAATGCAGGAGACAAAATCAGAGATAGTGCTGGAGCTTTGCAGTCCTACATCATCCCTGGGGCAGGGACTGACAGCCCCAAACTGGGTTGAAATGGGCAGTGGGGAGAGTGGGGGAAGACACCCGGTGGGGCTGGGCAAGGCCAGACAGGCCTGGTTGTGCCCTCAAGACTCTGATCCCTTCTCCAGCCTTGAGTTTAATGCTTTTGAAAAATCACCTTTTTTTTTTTTTTCTTTCCTGAAGACGCACTCAATCTTGTAACATTTCTACTTGACAGTAGTTCTGAATTTCTGTTAATCATGTCCTCAGGTACATAATTCTACCCACATATTTTACAGGGATATACATTCCATTAAAAAACAGGGCTCTTGCTATCTTAACACTGTGATCTCCTGAGTGGTGGTGCCTTTAACAGATCCAGTCTAGACATTTCAGGGCAACCAATTTCCTTTAATTTTGGACATCCAGCTTAAGGTGAGTAGAACCTGATGCTTTCAGAGTATTCAGTGTTCAGTCTGAAAATGTATGTCTGAAGGCCAGCTCCCAAAGAATCAGTTGCTACTGTAAGAACTCAGAATTTTTGCAAATATTTTTGAAATTTGGTTGTAGTAGCCATTGGCTAGAGCTCAAAGTTTCTCCAGCCTAGTGTTCTGCCTGTCACTGAACAACACTGAGTGTCTATGTTAGTGTGTAAGAAGTGTGCAAGCATACCTGAAATATCACCTAGCTTCCTGATTTTGGGTTCAGGAATGTTTTGAGTTGCATGTGATATCCTTTTTAATTAGCTCCCTTTGATGAAATTTTCTAAGTATATAGCCATTTTGAATCCAATTTAATTTTCTGTAGACACTGTATTTTGTACAAAGTAGTTTTGTTATACAATTCCACATCTTGATTTCAGCTGGATTTGTTACTTCTCTATTTCTAAAGCAATAAACAATTACTTGTTATTTATTCTTTTCATGATTTGACAGACAACATCATATTCCGTCGAAGGTGTATCTTCTCTAGCCTTCAAAGATTTTCTGCTCAGAAGCTTTTCCTTTGGTCATCATTTTTACCTTTCTTTGAATCTCTTCCAGTCTTATTATGTCTTTTGTAGTAGAGTGAGATGAACAGGGGCAAATAGTATTCTAAATTAATTATCACATTAGACTGGTTTAGCAAACAAAATTCTGTTCTCGCTCTCTGATTTGCCTCTTTTACTTTTCTAATCAGTATTCAATTTACTTTCTTTCACTGCCAGTTCCAAGGTATTTAATTGGGTACTCAAAAGACAGAAAAATGTGCAGGTAGTGACCAACTATAAAATGTTTGGTTAAAACTTTCCTTGGCATCACATAAAAACTCTATGGCAGAAGGCAGATTTCAAATGCTTTAGCCCCCAAGGCTCTGTGTCCTTTTCCTGTAATCCTCTTCATCATTCACTCCCAAATGTGAAAATTGTGCCAAATGAAACACATTCTCATGGAAAACAGTCTGCTTACAAAAAGCTTTAATTTTCACCTCCATCCTAACAAAATGTTAAAATATAGGATTAACTTCAAACATGTATTACACTTAGCAGTAATTAGGAATACCTCAGGAATCTCTTCTACTTATTGAGACAAGGGGGAAAAAAAAAAAAATCATGTTCCTTATGTATATATCAACAGCTGACAATAAAGTTTCTGATGTATTCCACTGTGGTTGTGGTGTATGTATGGCTTACATACTGTAATCAAGGTATGATACAAAGACATTGAAAATTATTTTAAACCCCAAGATTTTCATATGAACTACCCAAGATCATTTATTCATCTTTTCCAGGGATTACCCTAGATCCCCTCACATGTGGGCTTATCCATATCCCTTCTGAGCTGAGTTATTGCTGACTCGTTTCCCTTGAGGGTACAGGGGTAGATACTACAAATTTAATGTGTGCAGAATACGTTGTTTCTTTTTGATTCCTTGTGCACAACGCTGCATCAGAAAAGAAAGGGACAGCAAAAGAAATAAGACTGACCAACTACAATATTCTTCCTTTTTTAACTATTAAAACTCTGTGAGCATAATAATTTCCCAACATAGTGTAATCCATGTATTTTTATTCAATTCCCAAATAATTGCAAAAGGCTGACAAATTTCCCTGCAAATAAAATTCAAAACATATAAATCCTGGCAAAAAGAAATTTAAATAAATATAACCTAAATGTCCTCATTCATATTGCTGGAAAAGAAGTTAACTAGACTTGAACAGAAGTTTCAATAATGGAGGCAGTTAAAGAAAAGCTAATTTAAATAAATATGTATATATATCCTCCACAATCATATACACAAAATGTATATACTCTGATTAGCCTATACGCTATGGAATTCAAAAGCAATTATTTACTATAAATTTTTTTTCTGTTTCCTAATTCATAGAAATTCTATCTGCTTTGTATAATTTTCATGAGATAGAAGCAAGACTCACATGTTTAAAACTATCTACAGTATTATATGACTATTTTTTTCTCTATCTAGAGCTGTTATTTCTGCCAAATGTGCATACCAACAATATCATTTCATATATAGCCATCATAATGTTGTTTCTAACACCTAGGAACAGAAGAAATTAATATAAATGGGAAATTGTTTCTTTTTTGTCATGTTAGTCACTACCTAATGTTATGCCATAATTCCAGAAATCAGCAATGTAGATAGTGCGGTATCCCACAACTGTATTCTTTTTGTGTATTATAAATTGTAGTTCTGTATTAGAGGTGGCAAAATCTAACCGATCAGTTCAATATTGGAAAGTATCTAGAAATATCTGTACAGTTGAAACCTACCTGACATCCTAAATGCAAAAGTGTAGTGGGTGACATATATACATACACGCATACTTATGTAGTGCAGTTACACAGATTTAAAACATGTAAGGTTGTCTTGGTTTCGGCTGGGATATGTTACTTGGTAACAGTTATGCATGATGGAGCCCTGCGTTCCTGGAGATGGCTGAACACCTGCCTGCCGATGGGAAGTGGTGAATGAATTCCTTGTTTTGCTTTGCTTGTGTACACAGCTTTTGCTTTACCTATTAAACTGTCTTTATCTCAACCCATGAGTTTTCTCACTTTTACTCTTCCTATTCTTTCCCCCATCCCACTGTGAAGGGAGTGAGCGAGCAGCTGTGCAGTGCTTAGTTGCTGGCTGGGGTTAAATTACAACGGTCCTTTATGGCACCCAACGTGGGGCTCAAGGAGTTCAGGATAATGACAGGTTTGATTGGAATGTGCTAGTTTCAATTTATAGCTGTTATTGTTCTTCAGCTATTAATGGGCAGGCTTCTGTGCTTGCCATGGGGTTCGTTTGCCTTACTGTATATTAGTCTAGTGCTCGTTAGTGGCTGATTTTTGTTTTTGCTACCTGTTGTGTTGTTGTACTGCTTATCATCTTACTCTACTGTGCCTGGGAACATTTTGATAACAGCAATAGCCATGCACCTGGGCTGGCAGATGGCCAGGGCATCACTGCTGTTTCTGTGCCGCTGTATTGGACAGGATGGAACTCCAGTGTGAACTTGAGTCGAAGGGACTGTGACCTGTGGATGAGTCCACGTGGGAGCAGGACACCCCAAAGCATCTGTGGTCGTGGATAAGCCCATGCCAGAGCAGGTACACCTCGAAGCACCTGTGGCCATGATTATGTCTGTGACGCAGCAGGTAGACCTCTGTAGGGATTTTGGTCCACACTGGAGAAGGTACATCTCGAAGCATCTCCAGCTGTGGACAAGTCCATGCTGCAGCAGGTACACCCTGAAGCATCAGCGGCTGTGCATGAGGTTGTTCTGCCATGGATAAGCTCACGACAGAGCAGGTATACCCCTGGAGGGATTGCAGCCATGGGTAAGGCCATGTTGGAGCAGATTTACTTCTAAGGGACTGTGGCTGGGGGTAAGGACACTCTGGAGCAAGTATATCTCTGAAGGCATTGTGGCCCGTGGAGAAGGCCATGCTAGAACATGTGCACCTCAAAGCAACAGTGGCTGTGGATAAGTCTATGCCTCAGCAGGTATACCCCTGAAGAGACTGTGGCTCATAGATAAGGCTCCAGTTGGAACAGGTACTCCCCTAAGGGACTGCAGTCTGTGGATAAGCCCAAGCCAGAGCAAGGGGCAAGGGGAGGAATTCATTGTAATATTAAACCCGATGGTCTTGTCCAATGGGACTCGGGTGGAGATTGTAATGGAAGTACCTTTAAATTGTTGTAACCCATGATTTGAGTTGCGTGTTGTAGGAATTACTATAGCAGGAAACACCTCAACCAACGGAGGACAAGCCTTACAAGAACCAGTGCAAGTGCAGCAGTGACCCAACCTCAGCTAGCTTTGCTGCCCAATAACTCCACGCAACACATGACCTCTCCTGTCCTGAGTGACAACCATAAAAGATGAGAACAAAGTCATGGACAAAATGAACTCGGTGAATATCTTAGGGACATTTGTGGACATTTTACAGACATTTCACAGACATTTCACAGGAGTGATTCACAGACTAGAGGAATGATATCCATGTATTATATCAAAGGATGGGAAAGGGGGGAGTTGGTAATAAGAATGCGATGGATAGTGTAGGACCTGAGCATGGTGTAAATGGTATGTAATGAGGGGTGGAGAATGTGTTGGTTTTGGCTGGGATAGAGTTAATTTTCTTCATAGTAGCTAATATGGGACTATGTTTTTGATTTGTGATGAAAACAGTGTTGATAATACAAGGAAGTTTTAATTATTGCTGAGCAGTGCTTACACAGTGTCAAGGCCTTTTCTGCTTCTCACACCACCCCACCAATGAGTAGACTGGGGGTGCAGAAGAAATTGGGGAGGGACACAGCTGGGACCCCAACAGACCAAAGGGATTTTCAATACCGTATGACATCATGCTCAGCATATAAAGATGGGGGAAGAAGGAGGAAGGGGGAGATGTTCAGAGTGATGGTGTTTGTCTTCCTAAGTAACCGTTACATGTGATGGAGCCCTGCTTTCCTGGAGATGGCTGAACACCTGCCTACTGATAAGAAGCAGTGAATGAATTCCTTGTATTGCTTTGCTTTTGTATGCAGCTTTTGCTTTACTTATTAAACTGTCTTTATCTCAACCCATGAGTTTTCTCACTTTTACCCTTCCAATTCTCTCCCCCATCCCACTGTGAAGGGAGTGAGCAAGCAGCTCTGTGGTGCTTAGTTGGCGGCTGGGGTCAAAACACGTCAGAGGTTTTTTCAGTTAGGGTACTTGGGTAAAATTTTATTTCCTACATACAATTCTTTTGGGAATCTCTTTAATCCAAGGAGACCTGGGCAAATGAGAGACACTGGAAAAAAACTAACAACTGGAATTATAGAATCATAGAATCGTTTAGGTTGGAAAAGACCTTTAAGATCATCCAGTCCAACCACTAACCTAACACAACCAAGTCCACCACTAAACCAATTAAGGGAAGAGTAATAATTTCATGTTTCCTGGCTTGGTGGCTGGATTACTTTTTAATGAAAGTAAAAACTAGGAAACATTAAGGTTGGAAAGGATCTCTAAGATCATCAGTCCAACCGTCAACCCAACAGCATGCCTACTAAACCATGTCCCAAAGTGCCACGTCTACATGTTTTTTGAACACTTCCAGGGATGGTGACTCCACCACCTCTCTGGGCAGCCTGTTCCAATGCTTGACTACCCTTTCCGTGAAGAAATTTTTCCTAATTTCCAATCTAAACCTCCCCTGATGCAGCTTGAGGCCATTGCCTCTCATCCTATTGCTAACTACTTGGGAGAAGAGACCAACACCCACCTCCCTACAACCTCCTTCCAGGTAGTTGTAGAGAGTGATAAGGTTTCCCCTCAGCCTCCTCTTCTCCAGGCTAAACAACCCCAGTTCCCTCAGCCGCTCCTCATAAGGCCTGTGCTCCAGACCCTTCACCAGCTTTGTTGCCCTTCTCTGGACATGCTCCAGCACCTCAATGTCTTTCTTGTATTGAGGAGCCCAAAACACAGTATTTGAGGTACAGTCTCACCAGTGATGAGTACAGGGGAACAATCAATTCCCTGCTCCTGTTGGCCACACCATTCCTGATACAAGCCAGGATGCTGTTGGCCTTCTTGGCCACCTGGGCACACTGCTGGCTCATGTTCAGCCAGCTGTCAAACAACACCCCCAGGTCCTTTTCTGCCAGGCAGCTTTCCAGCCACTCTTCCTCAAGCCTGTAGCCTTGCATGGGGTTGTTGTGACCCAAGTGCAGGACCCAGCACTTAGTCTTGTTAAACTTCATACAGTTGGCCTTGGCCCATTAATCCAGCCTGTCCAGGTCCCTCTGCAGGGCCATCCTACCCTCCAGCAGATCGACACTCCCACCCAATTTGGTGTCATCTGCAAACTTACTGAGGGTGCACTCAATCTCCTCATCCAGATTGTTGATAAAGATATTAAACAAGACTGGCCCCAAAATGGAGCCCTGGGGAACACCGCTTGTGACCGGCTGCCAGCTGGATTTAACTCCATTCATCACAACTCTCTGGGCTCGGCCATCCAGCCAGTTTTTTACCCAGTAAAGAGTACACCTGCCTAAGCCATGAGCCACCAGCTTCTCTAGGAGAATGCTGTGGGACACAGTGCCAAAGGCTTTACAAAAGTCCAGGTAGATGACATCCACAGCCTTTCCTTCATCCACCAGGTGGGTCACCAGGTCATAGAAGGAGATCAGGTTGGTCAAACAGAGCCTGCCTTTCATGAACCCATGCTGGCTGGGCCTGATCCCCTGGTTGACCTGCACATGCCTGTTGAGCATACTCAAGACGATCTGCTCCATAAGCTTCGCTGGCACTGAGGTCAGGCTGACAGGCCTGTTGTTCTTGTAGATGGGCATCACATTGACAAGCCTTCAGTCATCAGGGACCTCCCCTGTTGACCAGAACTGCTGATAAATGATAGAGAGTGGCTTGGTAAGCTCCTCTACTAGCTCCCTCTACTCTCAGGTGGATCCCATCCAGCCCCATAGACTTGTGAGTGTCTAGGTGGAGTAGCAGGTCGTTAACTGCTTCCTCCTGGATTATGGGGGCTTCATTCTGCTCTCTGTCCCTGTCTTCCAGCTAAAGGGGACAAATGCCCTGGGGATAACTGGTCTGACTATTAAAGACCGAGGCAAAGAAGGCATTAAGTACCTCAGCCTTTTCCTCATCCTTGGTGGCAATGTTCCCCCTGCATCCAATAAAGGATGGAGATTCTGCTTGGCTCTCTATTTGTGTTGTTAATGTATTTGTAAAAACATTTTTTACTGTGTCTTACAACAGTGACCAGACTGAGTTCTTCCCGGGCTTTTGCCTTTCTAATTCTCACTCTGCATGACCTAACGAGATCCCTGTACTCTTCTGGAGTTGCCTGCCCCTTCTTCCAAAAGTGGTAAACTCTCCTTTTTTTCCTGAGTTGCAGCAAAATCTCCCTGTTCAGCCAGTCTGGTTGTCTTCCCCTTAGTTTTGCCTGATTTCACTTAAAATATAAAAGCCCATTTTGTTATCATCAAATAATATGAAGATAGTTAAGTTTAGCATCCCCTTTCTGATCATGATTTTGCTACCATCTCAGTATCATTTATTATTTGAACTGTTTTTTAAATGCATTACATCTATATCTTTTGGTAGCAGCTGGAGTTTCAACAGGAAAATTACTGCAGGCTGGACCCAGATGGGTAAGAATCAAGTTAAATGGCCTGGAAGCTTGACTTCTATAAACACTTATGTTGTCACTATAATTTCAAAGATACATTTTTGTGTTTCAAAACAGCTGACAGCTTTACACTGTGGTACAAGCCACTCTACTTTTGACTGGCACTTAGTAACCCTAAAGATGGTTGTGCAGTCTTTTGTTTTGTTTACAAAAAGTTTTTTTCCAGTTGATTGGTTGATGGGACTTGGAAAAGATAAGCTATTTTTTCCCATGTGTGGCCAACTCATTATTCATGTGTCCTGGTTTTAGCTGGGATAGAGTTAATTTTCTTCCTAGTAGCTGGCATAGTGCTGTGTTTTGGATTTAGTGTGAGAATAATGCTGATAACACACTCATGTTTCAGTTGTTGCTAAGTACTGCTTATGCTAGTCAAGGACTTGTCAGCTTCCCATGCTCTGCCAGGTGCACAAGAAACTGGGAGGGGGCGCAGCCAGGAGAGTTGATGCAAACTGACCGAAGGGGTATACCATACCATATGATGTCATGCTCAGTATTATATACTTATAAATAAATAAATATATATATATATACACACACACACTAGTTTATCTAGGGGAAGTTGGCCAGGGGGGCAGTGATCACTGCTCGGGGTCTGGCTGGGCATCGATCAGCAGGTGGTGAGCAGTTGCATCACTTGTTTTTTTTTCCCTGGGTTTTGTTTCTCTCGTTGTTCTCCTTTTCGTTACAATTTTTATTACTATTATTATTGTTGTTGTTGCTGCTGTTGTTATTATTATTGTTATCATTATATTTAAATTATTAAACTGTTCTTATCTCAACGCGCGAGTTTTCTTATTTTTGCCCTTCCGAGTCTCTCCCCCATTCCACCAAGGGGGAGGGTGAGCAAGCAGTTGTGTGGTGCTTGGTTGCTGACAGGGGCTAAACCACAATATCATGCCAAGGAGTGTTCAGAATCCTTGCTCCTGATTATCTCTTTCAGGAATAAGTAGTTTTTTCTGATACTAAAATAAGTAAACATTATTTTCAGAATTATCAGAAGTGTTCAATAGCCATTCATAGGGAAAGATTTCAAAACTGCCCAATTCTTATTTATTCCGCAAATAACTGGTAGCTTTTGAGAAGAATTGAGCTATATAAAGAGAGTTTGAGTAAGTGGCTGAGTATGGACCTCCTGTTCAAACTCAAACATGCTTTAACTTGGTCAGCCCTGAATTGGTCAGGCAGTCGGACTAGATGATCGTTGTAGGTCCCTTCAGACTGAAGTAGTCTATTCTATTCTATTACTGTCTCACCAAATACAAGACAAAAATGCATAGGCAGTGGAAGCAGGGACACATGCCTTGGGAAGAATATAGGGATACTGCCTGGGAGTGTAGGGATGGGATCGGGAATGCTAAATCACAGCTAAAGCTGATTTTGGCAAAGGATGTGAAGAATAATAAGGGCTTCTACAAGTACATTAGTCAGAAAAGTAAGAATAAAGAAAATATACCCCTCCTGATAACTGAGACAGGCAATCTGGTGACAATTAACTTGGAGAACGCTGAGGTACTCAGCAATGTTTTGCCTCAGTTTTCACTGGAAGTTGCTCTTCCCACACATCTCTTGAGTCCCTGAATCTCAAAGCAGAGACTGGGGAAACAAAGTCCCACCTATCGTAGAGGAACATCAGCTTTGAGACCATATGAGGAACATAAGCATATGGAAGTTCAGATGACATGCATTCCAGAATCCTGAGGGAATTGGCAGATGTAGTTGTTAAGCCACTTTCCATCATATTTGAAAAGTTATGGGAGTCAAGCAAAGTCCTCAGTGACTGGAGAAAAGGGAAACATCACACCCATTTTTAAAAGGAGTGAAAGGAGGACCCAGGGAACTACTAACCAGTCTCACCTCTGTGCCCAGTAAGATCATGGACCAGATCTTCCTGGAAGCTATCTCAAGGCATATGGATGACAAGGAGGTGATTAAAGACAACCAACATGTTTCACAAAGGGCAAATCATGCCTGACTAATCTGGTGGCCTTCTATGACAGAGTGACTGTGTTGGTGGATGAGGGGAGAATCACTGATGTAATCTATCTGGACTTCTGTAAGGCCTTTGACACAGTCCCGCACAACATCCTTGTCATTAAATTGGAGATATACAGGTTTGATGGATGGACTTTTCGATGGATAAGGAATTGGCTGGATGGCCACATCCAAATTGTTGCAGGTAACTCTCAATGTCAAAATGGAGCTCTCTAACAAGTAGTGTCCCTCAGGGCTCTGTATTGGGAGCAGTACTGTTCAATATGTTTATTAATGACATAGACAGTGGGATTGAGTGCACCCTCAGCAAATTTGCAGATGGCACCAAGATGATTGGTGTGGTTGATACCCTAGAGGGAAAGGATGCCGTCCAGAGGGATATTGACAGACTTGAGAGGTGGGCCAAAGTGAAACTCATGAAGTTCAACACGGCTAAATGCAAGGTCCTGCACCTGGTCAGGGCAATCACCAGTATCTGTACACACTGAGTGATGAATGGACTGAGAGCAGCCCTACAGAGGAGGTCTTGGGGATATTGGTGGATGAAATACTGGATATGAACCAGTAATGTGCACTTGCAGCCCAAAAAGCCAACCATATCCTGGGCTGCATAGAAAGCAGCATGGCCATCAGGTCGAGGGAGGTGTGTTGTGGTTTAACCCCAGCCAGCAACTAAGACCTACACAGCTGCTCGCTCAATCCCTTCACAGTGGGATGGGGGAGAGAATTGGAAGGGTAAAAGTGAGAAAACTCATGGGTTAAGATAAGACAGTTTAATAAGTAAAGCAAAAGCCACACACACAAGCAAAGCGATAAAAGGAATTCATTCACTACTTCCCATTGGCAGGCAGGTGTTCAGCCATCTCCAGGAAAGCAGGGCTCCACCATACGTAACTGTTACTTGGGAAGACAAACACCATCACTCTGAACGTCTCCCCCTTCCTTCCTCTTCCCCCAGCTTTTATTGCTGAGCATGATGTCATATGGTACGGAATATCCCTTTGGTCAGTTGGGGTCAGCTGTCCCGGCCGTGTCCCTTCCTAATTTCTTCTGCACCCCCAGTCTACTTACTGGTGGGGTGGTGTGAGAAGCAGAAAAGGCCTTGACACTGTCTAAGCACTGCTCAGCAATAACTAAAACATCCCTGTATTACCAACACTGTTTTCATCACAAATCAAAAACATAGTCCCATATTAGCTACTATGAAGAAAATTAACTCTATCCCAGCCAAAATCAGCACAGAGGTTATTCTGCCCTCTACTCTGCTCTTGTGAGACCCCACCTGGAGCAGTGCATCCAGCTCTGGGGCCCTCAGCACAAGAAAGACATGGACCTGTTAGAGCAGGTCCAGAGGAGGGCCACAGAAATGATCAGAGAGGACTGGAACATGTTTCCTGTGAAGAAAGATTGAGGGAGTTGGGATTGTTCAGCCTAGAGAAGTCTTGGGGAGACCTTATTGTGACCTTTCAATACTTAGAGGGGGGCTTACAAGAAGGATGTAGAGAGACTTTTTACCTGGTTCTGTAGTGGTGGAACAAGGCATAATGCTTTTAAACTGAAAGAGGGTAGATTTAGACTGGATATAAGGGAAGAAATTCTTTACCATGTGGGTGGTGAGACACTGGAATATGTTGCCCAAAGAAGCGAATGATGGGACCCATCCCTGGAAGTGTTCAAGGCCAGGCTGGATGGGCCTTTGAGCAAACTGATCTAGTGGAAGATGTTTCTGTCCATGGCAGGGGGGTTGGAACTAGATGATCTTTAAAGGTGCCTTCCATGACTCTATGATTCTATGATCATTTTTCATAAAAAAATCCACTGTGAAAATTTATGCTGTTTTATATGCTGTTCTTATTTAAATCCCAGGCTTTCTTCAGCAAGTTTTTATTCCCTTCTCTCACACAGTCTTTTCTCAATTTAGTTCTGTCTACCTATCCAAAAGATGGGTGAAATGCTGGTCTAATTAAATCAACATTACAATACCCATTAATTCCTTATGCCAGCATTTCACTCACAGTTCCCATTTTTGGAGTCACCCTACCTGTTATCAAAGTTATTTCCTACATTATGTAAGCTCCAGGAACCTGGTAACAAGAAACTAGCTTTGAAATAAAACTGAAACACTGGTTCAAGTTTCTTAAATTGAACTACCGTCAAAAATATTAATGTTGCAACATGGGTGCATGTACAGCCAGATCTCCATTAAGTCAGAGATTTGTAGCATTCAGCCCTGGAAGAACAAAAAACTTATCTTATGTACTGATCTGATATGTCACTGTTCCTGAATTTCACTTATGTTACAGTCAAACACAAAAATAACTATGAACCAGAACAATATCCCACAAATCTTGTTCTGAGGAGTAGTGAGACTAAGAGCCATCACTTTATAATCATGTTGCAATTGTTAATCATGCTTTCTGTTAATAGCATTTTTTGCCTTATTTCCTACTTTAATTTGCCAAACCTCAGTTTTCTGCTTTTGGTTATTGCTAAACCTTCCTGTTTAAGTATATGCTGTGATGGCTTTTATAGATTGTAATAAGGTCACCTCACCTTTGGGTCTTCACTTGTTTTCCTTTGGATTAACTACAAAGACTAAATACATTTTGTTTCTTGCTGTGCAGATTTTCTTCTAGCTCTTGTATTATTTTAGGGTTTCTTTTCTACATTTCTTTCTCGGTTGCTATCTCTTTTTAAACAAACAAAACTGAATAAAACATTCCAGCATCAGTATCACCATTATCTTTATCTAAGTATGCCAGGTTTACATGTTGAAAGCTCTCATTCTCTTTTCTTGATCTATCATTGCACTCCAACTTTACAACTGTGAGTTGTCTGCTCTGACTCCTTAATAAATTTTTTGAAGTTCCACTTCTTTCAAAAATATGTAGCTATTGTCTAAATTTCTGTTCACGTGTGTATACAAGCATATGTGCATTAGGATGTTTGTGGGGTGAGACATTAATGTCAGTTTTGCTTTTGGCTGAAAAAGCATTTTATTTGAAAATGCCCCGCATCAAGCATCCATAATGCATTCTGTAATTGCCTTTTACTTGTTGGCTACCACTTTAGTAGCTGGAGTCAGTTAATATCTCCCCATTTATTTCAATTGTTATTAAAGCAGTGCCCTGAAATTAATGTTGATAAGCTACTCCTGCTTCATTCTTCCAAAGCCATGATGCAGTCTGTGCAAAAGCTCTTATTCTTTGTTTCAATTGTTCTTTTCAGAGTTCTCAGGATAACTTTGTCTACCTTTACAGATGACACAGATATGACTTACAGTTTAAGCCCATCACCAGCTGTTTTGTTTAAGGTTTATCATGCTCTTAACATTGATAGGTTTGTGAGAATGCAGAGTTTGAAAAGATTAAAAAAAGTGGAAGTGCTGCAGGCTTTCTACCTTGTTTTTCTGTGCTGCTTTCTGTTTGTGCTTGTGTGTTGGTATCCTAGGAAACCAGTGAAGGTGGAATTTTTGAGCCAAGAGCTCACAAATGTATATTAAATATTAAAAATATTTCAGTTTTGAAAAGTTTGTTAGGAAATTAGAAAACTAAAAGCCTATAGAGGTTGGAAGCAAGGACAGGTAGCCTGGGAGGAACACAGAGAAATTGTCCGAGTAGCCAGGGATCAAGTTAGGAAAGCTAAAGCCCTGATAGAATTAAATCTGGCCAGGGACATCAAGGGCAACAATAAAAGCTTCTATAGGTACATTGGTGATAAAAGGAAGACTAGGGAAAATGTGGGCCCTCTCCAGAAGGAAACGGGAGAGAGACCTGGTTACACAGGATATGGAAAAGGCTGAGGTACTCAATGTCTTTTTTGCCTCAGTCTTCATAGCAAGTGCTCAAGTCACACAGCCCAAGTCACAGAAGGCAAAAGCCTGGGAGAATGAAGAACCACCCACTGTAGGAGAAGATCAGGTTCGAGACCATCTAAGGACCCTGAATGTGCAAAACTCCATGGGCCCTGACGAGATGCATCCACGGGTCCTGAGGGAACTCAAGCCAAGTGCAAGGTCCTGCACCTGGGACAGGGCAACCCCCAGTATCAGTACAGGTTAGGGGATGAAGAGATGGAGAGCAGCCCTGCGGAGAAGGACTTGGGGGTACTAGTGGATGAAAAGATGGACATGAGTCAGCAATGTGCGCTTGCAGCCCAGAAAGCCAACCGTATCCTGGGCTGCATCAAAAGAAGCATGGCCAGCAGGTCGAGGGAGGTAATTCTGCCTCTCTACTCTGCTCTGGTGAGACCTCACCTGGAGCACTGCGTCCAGCTCTGGGGCCCTCAGCACAAGAAGGACATGGACCTGCTGGAGCGGGTCCAGAAGAGGGACACAAAAATCATCCGAGGGCTGGAGCACCTCTCCTATGAGGCCAGGCTGAGAGAGTTGGGATTGTTCAGCTTAGAGAACAGAAGACTGCGAGGATACCTTATTGCAACCTTCCAGTACTGAAAGGGGGCCTACAGGAAAGATGGGGAGAATCTTTTTAACAAGGCCTGTTGTGACAGGACAAGGAATAACAGATTTAAACTAAAGAAGAGTAGATTTAGACTAGACATAAGAAAGAAATTTTTTACAATGAGGGTGTTGAAGCACTGGAACAGATTGCCCAGAGAGGTGGTAGAGGCTCCATCCCTGGCAACATTCAAGGTCAGGTTGGATGGGTCTCTGAGCAACCTGATCTAGTTAAAGCTGTCCCTGCTGGGTTGGTATTGGGATCGGTGTTGTTTAATATCTTTGTTGGCGACATGGACAGTGGGATTGAGTGCACCCTCAGCAAATCTGCAGATGACACAAAGCTGTGTGGTGCAGCTGACATGCCTGAGGGATGGGATGTCATCCAGAGGGACCTGGACAAGCTCGAGAAGTGGTCTCATCTGAACCTCATGAGGTTCAACAAAGCCAAGTGCAAGGTCCTGCACCTGGGTGGGGGAAACCCCTGATATCACTACAGGCTGGATGATGAAGGGATTGACAGCAGCCCTGCAGAGAAGGACTTGGGGGTGTTGGTTGATGAGAAGCTCAACATGAGCTGGCAATGTGCACTTGCAGCCCAGACAGCCAACCAAATCCTGGGCTGCATCAAAAGAAGCGTGGCCAGCAGGCTGAGGGAGGTGATTCTCTCCCTCTACTGCACTCTGGTGACACCCCACCTGGAGTACTGTATCCAGCTCTGGAGTCCTCAGTAAAAGAAAGGCATGGACCTGTTGGAACAGGTCCAAAGGAGGGCCTTGAAGATGATCTGAGGGCTGGAGCACCTATCCTATGAGGACAGGCTAAGAGAATTTGGGTTGTTCAGCTTGGAGAAGAGAAGGCTGCGGGGAGACCTTATAGCAGCCTTCCAGTACCTGAAGGGGGCCTACAAGAAAGCTGAAGAAGGACATTTTATAAGGGCCTGTAGTGATAGGACAAGGGGTAATGGCGTTAAACTGAAAGACTGTAACTTTAGACTAGATATAAAGAAGAGATTCTTCATTATGAGGGTGGTGAGGCACTGGAAGAGGTTGCCCAGAGAAGAGCTATGGATGCCCCATCCCTGGAAATGACCAAGGCCAGGTTGGATGGGGCTTTGAGCAACCTGGTCTAGTGGAAGGTGTTCCTGCCTATGGCAGGGAGGTTGGAACTGGATGATCTTTAAGGTCCCTTCCAACCCAAACCATTCTATGATTCTATGAAGTTAGGTAATGCGTTTCATTTTGTATGAAAACGTATAGTTCTGATTGCTGTGCAGAAGGATTCCTTAAGTAAGTGAGCTAAAGTACTGGAAAATATACAATAAATAAACTGATGATTTTGTCAAAATGTCTGGAATAAGGTTCATTCAGCAAAGCTCCTTTAGAAATCCAGGGCATGATTCTCATCTCTGTTTCTTACTTCAGTGAAGCTCTGCTGAGAGCAATGCAAGTGCATAAGTGTAAAGGAGTATATTTCTGATTCGATCAGTCATCAAACTACAGTACTTATTAAACAGAAACGTGGTAAGAGATTCTAAAACCAGGAGACCTTATATTAAAATCAGAAATCAAGATTAAATTACTTTGTACTTCACAGAGAGAGCAATAAATATATGCAGTGAATTATTGAAGAAGGCGATGAAAGTAGAATGTAAATAAACTCACGTTAAACCTAGATTTATTCATGGAAAATCAGTAGATGAAAGTATAGAATAGAAGAAAGAGGATACTGGCATTAAAGCAAAATTTAAAGAGTAAATGATGTTTTAGAGTTTGTTAAATTCTTGTGACAGCTATAGCATACATTGTTCTGAAAACAGATAAAAGTGAACAAAAAGACAAAATTCAGTATGCAGGTACTCTGTTTGCATAGATGGATATGCATGCAATTAATTGACAGCTACTCATGATTAAGTTGCTCAGAAATCCATAAACAGTGGGCTTCTTGGGAAAGTATGTGACTAGCAAATATGCTGTCCACAAAATACTGGCAAACCCAAACTTCAGCTTGCATGTTATGAAAAAAAGGCTACTAAAAATGCTAATCTGACTGTGGCTCTGATTGCTGGAATCTGGGATTAAGTAAGAAAATATGTATATTTTCCTACTACTTAGGCTCTTCCCTTAAGCAATTGATGTAGGAAAAGTTGAAAACTGAATAAGGAGCAAGTCCCTTTTCAGAACTTCCTTCTTTTTAGGTGAGTCTTGCACCATAATAAGACATTTGATCAGTAAAGGAAAAATTGTTTTGGCACTAGTGTTCCTTGCACTTTTTTGTCCCCTTGCATGTCCAGGATTCATTTTCAGCTATGGAAACTGTAAGAGAAAGTGGACTGAGAGAACACCTGCTTCATTAAGGTTATCAGATAAAGGACCTTTTCAGTTCAAAGAGAGTTGTAAGTAACAGGGAAAGTGATAAACAAAACACACACCTGATAAGTGATAAAAGGACCAATAACAAAGACCAATACTCTTCAGCAACTAATCGGTGGGCTGTTAAGAAACTCCAGGCATACCTTTGGAGAGGATCAGCCTGGAATTTGTAACCAATAGGAAGGGGGAAACAAAATGATCACAAGCGTTACAGATATTTGAGAGGAGCCTGTGGGACTATGCAAAACTTACTAGGGAGTGTTTTGCAACTGGAGAGACCATGACAGTGAATTCAGGGCCAGCCAGTAACTGGAGTCAGACCAGGCATGGCAGGGTTGGTGTGTCTGTGCTAGCAGTTGGTGTGGGATCGCAGGTCCCAGGGATTTGTATTTTACCCTAACCCAATATGTGGGGGTGCGCATGTTTAATTCCTTACCAAACCAAGCTGAACTCACCAGCATGTAGGAGGACAACCTTTCTCTGGGGTGGGTGAGGCACCCCAGGGTGCAGGGTGCCCGTGAGATGAGTGTGAGTTTGTGCATCAGTTCACTAGGGAACATCAAACTGGACCCACCAGTCAGGAGGATGCCCCAGGTCTGGGCAGGGTTATCAGGTAGGCAGAGGGTCTGTGAGGGTATTTGAGGAGACCTGTGAGTGCAGTTGCCTGTAAGACAGGTGTCTCAGTGCGTGAGAGTTTGCTAGCGAGCACCAAGCTGGACTGGCTGGCAAGTAGTAGACCTATGGAGCCAGTAAGATGGGCCCAGGATCCAGGCAGGGGTGTCAGATGGACCAGGGAATTCATGATTGTGCATGCGTTTGTGAATCTAGAGGGTGTCAAGGGCATGCTTTCTGTAGCGTGCTTCAGTCACTACCAGCTGAAGAAGAAGAAGGGGACTTGGCTGTCTGTGTGTGTGTTTTCCATGAGTGCTGGTGATGCTAGTGCTCTAGGGCAGTGCCGTGTTTGCAGTAGCTGGTGTAGCCAGCCATGTCAGTGTCCTCTGTGTGTGTGTGTCTCGTATACACACTTAGCCTCACCACTGGCCGGACCTGCAAATGAAAAAGCAGCAGCCATGTTCCTCATCCTGGGTTGGAGACCCCTGGGTCTCAGGATGCCCCAGACTGGGGTCCAGCATCTGGGACAGAAAACCCAGGCTCCGGAGCCCTCTGGGGTCAGAGGCTTTCACAGCATCCCTTAGCAGAAACAACAAGGACAATAAAAGGAAGAACAGAGAAGAGAGCAGCATTGTTATCTTTTCAAAGCTTTGAAGGCACTAAGTTAAAATCAACATAATTTGAGAAACCATTGTCCAAAAATTTTGTACACTAACTGAAACTGCCAATGAGGTCTTGGATTGTTCTACGGGGTTAAGGACAGCTACATTCAGAACATATTTACCAGTACTGACTGCAAATAATTTTTTAGATTTAGTAGCTAAAGAGAAGTGCATGGAAGTTTTAAGCATAGAAACCCACCTTGCAAAGTCAAGTAGTTTATAGAAAGAGCTCAGGGAAGCAAAGGCTTGCTACTTAAATGATTTCTCCGTGTTTTCAAAATGTTTTTGAAAGGAACAGTCATGTGAAATATAGATCTATAACATGGTGACTTAGTAAATAATTTATAAACTAAAAATAGAAAAAAATTCAGAAACTCAGAATTATTGTATACTTTTATTGTACATACTGTCTGCAATTAATTATGTGTCACTATTTGTGAAATGTATTGATATTAAAGGGCTTTACAAAAGGACCATGTTGTGTTTTAGAATGTCATAGTTATAATTATAGTTTTAGAATTTTTTACAAAGACTTAGTCTTACTTAACTGTAGGATTTATCTGAAAGTATAAGTTGGGAGGATAGATGATCTTTGAACACAAAATTAAGTCACAAGAGAGTTATTTCTTAACTTTGCCAGAGATCTGTGTGACCTTGGACAAAATCTCACAGCTCCAGTTCTTTATCTGGTTAAAAAAGAAGAAAAAGAAAACAAGGAAAAGAACTGATTTTTCTCTCGTCGTTTAGGCAGCCGCCCCCCCACCCCTGGCCCTGATTTGCAAGTCAGCATTTTCAGTATTTAGCACATGAGCAGTTTCACTGAAATAATTTCAAAACATGTTAATTATTAATGATATTTACCTGTATTTCTTTGGTATCATGAGCAGACTTTCATTGGACTATGTATTGTATGTGATTATATATGAAATGTTGAGGTAAACTCTGCAATTCACTTTTTTGGAAAAGCATACTTTCTCCCATTGTATTCTTCACTCTACGCACTTACACAAAAAGGCTGGAAGTACAGTACTGCCTGAGGACTTGCAAACCATATGTCAAGGGGAACGGAGTCATAAAACAAGTTTCTGACTTGCCAAGGACTGATTACAAGAAATAGTTTGCTATTTGTACTCTTCTATCTTTGTACATGCAAAATGTATTGAATTACAAGGAGAAAGAAATTACCATTCGCACTGCATTTGCAGTCAGTATTAGTATATACAGCATTGTTTTTCATACATGTAATTATTTTTATATTTTATATATGTAGCATATTTTATATTCAGCACAGTTAAAAGTTTTCACAGTCTGTAAAGCAAGCAAACTGTGTTATATCACTACTGCCATCCATCTTTTATCTAATGTCAGTATTTTTCCCTTTTATATCCAACATTTTAAAATCATTTAGGTGTACAGTGCTTTCCAAGGAAACTTATAAGAAATCCAGAAAATACTCTGGTAGCAATAATTCATCATACATATAGAAATATATAACACTCAGCAGCCAGGAATATACTAGATATCTGGATTAATGTTGAAGGGTGAAAAAAGTTTTACATGGGAATTTTTTCTAGCTATAACTATAAAGTATAAGGTCTTGTTATATTTTCATGTCATGCTTTTATGACTAGAACAAGTAGCAATTGTTTACATAGAAAAAAAATGTAAGGTTATTTGGTGACCTTTGTGATGTCTCTCAAATGAAATTAACAATTTCATTCTGAGGAGCAGTAGATTTTTTCATCTTCCTTTATAAATTAACAAAAAAATTTGCTTGAAGTCAGTGAGTCCATAACTGTTTCAAAGCTAAGTGTATATTTAAACACGGTACTTGCAGTAGAGCTAAACATGTGCATAAGCATTTTCTTGGATTAGAAACTAAAAACCACATAGCTCCTAGAATGAACTGAAAATAATTATTACTATAATTACATATATGCATACATGTACATGTGCACATATATAAGGTATACATGTACATACAAAAATATATATACCCACTTACATATATATATAAATATGTATATATACGCAATGATTTAGGAATCATCTTAACTTGTGATTTAATTCTCTTTTATGTGCTTCTGTGTAGTAATAGAGTGAACCTTGCCATCTTCAAATCTGTAACTAAGTCACTGTTTCATCAATTTTGTCTAATCACTTTATTAATCATTGATGATTGAGTGCTATTAAAATACTATAATCCAATTTTGCAATTCGCTATAAGTAAATTCTAACTTTTACTAAATCAAACTGTGTAAAGTCACTCATTCATAGTGAATTGACATAATCAGCAGGATTCACAAACCTGCATTCGTGACAATTAGTGTTAAACCTGAGTGTCCAAAAGTCTTAATTACAGTTATTTTGCAAAATATTGTACGAACACAAAACAAACCTACTTAATAAAGTGTATATCAGAGTCTGAAGATGTACATTTTATTTCAATTTCTTTCATATGATAACACTTAAAGGTGATTCACCTACTACTGTTTCTTCCTTAAATGTAAGTTTTCACTGAAAAAAATGTATATAAACCTGTATTAATCCTTGGATTGTGAACCCCATGGAATATAGTTGAAGTGAGAACAAGTAGAATTTGTAAAAATAGCATTTCATATCAATGAATAAAAGTAATTTCCAGGTAACTTGAATTAATTACTATATTTTAACTCTCAAGTTACGTTTTTATTCCTCATATATGAAAGATATTTAACGGTTGCATGCGAATCACACTTAGAATAACACAGAATAGGGAACGAAATAAAGCACTCTAGTAATGGCATGATTTGACTCTTGCTAGGAAGAGGGTTACTGTGTCCTACTGATATAATCACGAGCACAGTATGAGTGTGTCTCATTACATCAACACAATTTAACATACTATAAAACCCCACAGAGCAGAAATAATAAGCTGGAGAGAGAATGTGAAGGATGAACATTAAATACTTTCCACTTTACAAAGGGGATATTGAGGTACAACACCATTATTACTTTCTTATCATATGTGCAAAGTGCAGAGAAACCTACAGATAAAAATTCTATATACTGGTCTATTATTTTTGCTATTATTATTATTATCATTATTATTATTATTACTATCATCACTTTATTAACAACAAGAGGATTGAAAAGTAACTTAATATTGCAGACAGGCCACAACAGAGCTTGCCAGGTCAAATTGTAAATCATTTATAAACAGCTTGTATGAAGAATGTTTAATTAGACTGCATATGACATGAAAGGGATTCAGAGAAAGTAAATATACCCAATTCTATTGTAGCTACATAAAATGTCATTTTAAGCCTATCTGTGCATTTTAAGTAGATTCCCAAATCTAGGTTTGACACCATATTGGGAGGCCATGCACTGTTGAATCACAGAAGATTATTAAAGGTGGTGTTTAGAGTGGAGCAGCTCCTATGCCCAAGGAAAATGACTTGGGAATATGACTTGTGTTTTAGAGCATTCTCAGGAAAGCACATTACAGAAATGTAGAGAGTCACTGGCAAGCATAGCCATCCTTAACTATTTCCATACATCTGACTTGCCTTGCTGTTGTGGGTGCAACTACGCACCCACCCAGCTGCTCACTCACTCCCCCCACAGCAGGATGGGGCAGAGCATCGGAAGAGCAAAACCAAGAAAACTCCTTGGTCAAGACAAAAACCTGTTTAATAAGCAAAGCAAAGCTGCCTGTGCAAGCACAGCAGAATGAGGAATCCTTATACCTCTTCCCATGGGCAGGCAGACAGCAAGGTACTTCCTAGAAAACAGGACCCCAGCATACACAATGGTCACCTGGGAAAGCAAACACCATGACCATGAACGTCCTTGCTTCTTCCTCCTTTTCCTGAACTCCTGTTGCTGAGCACGCTATCATATGATATGGAATATCCTTTTGATCAGTTTAAGTCAGCTGTCCTGGCTGTGTCCTCTCCCAACTGCTTGCATATTCCTAGCTTACTCACTGGGGATTCAGAGTGAGAAAGAGAAAGCCTCATTGTTGTGCAAGCATTGCTCATCAATAGTCAGAACACTGGTGTTTTACAACTCTGATTTACTCACAAATCCAAAACGTGGCACCATAGGGGCTGCTATGAAAAATCTGACTCTATCCCAGCCAGACCCAGTACACTTGCCCTTGCAATAACATAAAATCACTAGAGAGAATGGTATGGATTCTTCCTAGAAGAACATTGGCTTGCTTCAGCACTTGCTTCTACAGGAATAATGGGACTTAGTCTGTGTTTGGAATACCTGAAGTCCTCATCAATTCACTGGTTAGCTTGGCAGGTTGGATTTCTGAGGTCTATAAAAAATTTCCATGAACTGAGTTATTCAGCATAAGTGTAGGTAAAGCTAAAACGATCAAGTGAGGGAAGGGTAGTGCCAGATATTGCCACCAGTAAAAGACATGGCTGTACTTCTGTGTCTACTCCATCAACAGAAACAGCTGGTTGGCAGATGGAGTATACTTGTTCAAGTTAAAGTGTACATCCTTTTAGGGTATAACCAATGATTCTTCTGCTTCTCCTCTACAAATCATAATTCAAATTCTATAGCCCATAGAATATGTGTGCCTGTGTGTGGCTATAACATGTGGGTATACATGTTTAATGTGAATGTAAATCTTCACATTGTTAGTTATGTTTGTGGGAAAGAATGGTGAAAACAGTATTTCATTAGATATTCTACAGAAAAAAAGGGAATTTCTTTCTCCAAAATGAACTGAAGAAGCAGCCTTCTAGAGAATTAACATTTGCATTGGTGGAAATTAGAATAGCATATCTCTTTCTTTTCCAAGCAATTCTATCTTTTCATTTGTTTTATGTATGCCTTCAGTTAAGCTACAACTTCATTCAGATACTATAATATAAATTTCTAATATTTAATACAGGGAAATAATTTAGATTTTTTTTTTCTGTCTGGCTTTATCTTTGTAGCACTACAAAGCAACATCATGGATCTGAAGCTACTTCCAAGAAGAGGAGTATTTTAACAAAGCCGTGAGGTCAGGAGGAGTTGCAGGTTTGAGATACTTGAAAACTAATCATTAATCATCAGCTCTAATTTTGTCAGTTTCAACGCAGCATATAATTTATTTTAAAAGACATCAGAAATGTTAATTCTACAGCATATTATAGGCTTATTTTCTAAACACCATAATCCTTTCTTTTATGCATAAGGGTCTTTATGGAAGAAGTACCTATTAAACTTCAGTTTCAAATGTCATAGTCTTGTTTTATCTCATGGAAGTCTGGACATTTCTTTAGAGGTATTTTTCAATTTTGCAAATTTTGAAAATTTTATGCTGCACTTAGCTGAACGTGGTGTTAATTTTGCTAAAGAGATGGATGGAAAGATAGATTTTGCATCTTTCATTCTGATGATTCTATGTTTCGGCGCAAAGTCAAACTTGTAAACATATGTCTTTGGTGTTTTTACAGTAGTCTGATTTGATTCATGAAATTGAGTTTCTGTGGCTCTGTTGAGCAAAAATTACTAGCCACATCAGTAGCCACAGATGTCTCCTAATACTTCATAGGCAACAGATCCCCCTTTCTTGGACAGTACAAAGGATTATATTTAAAGGCTGTGTCTGGTGTTGCAGTTTATCTACCAAATTGAAGAATTGTCTTAAGCACGTGCCTAAACATAGTCTCATCCTTGCAGTATCCTTCATCACTGTTGTCACGACCCAAACCAGGAAAGCACCACGATAAGCAACATGGGTTTTAATCCAAATACTTAGGAAAGGAAAGGAAGAGGAAGAAAGAGGAGAGACAGAGAGATCACCACCCTTGGATCCCGCCATGTTGATGATAAACGCAGCAGTCCTCCGGCGGTGGGCACGCTGCTATCGGAGTGCAGGGCCTCTGGCTGCACCAGCAGTGGGTGGGGGAGAACAGTCGAGAGCAGGGGCAGCAGCAGCAGCAGTGTAGGGTCCTCCAACGGTGGGGGTGTACCACGTGGCTCCTTGAAGTTGTGCCTTTTATAGGCCAGTCCCCACCTCTAGTCTCACCCTGCCTTGAGGCTTGTTCCAGAATGTTCTCCATCTTCTGCACAGGTGCCACTGGGGGAGGGAGGGGGGGGAGGGTTCACGAGGGGTCTTTCGGGGGTTTTTTGGGTAGTCATGAGCCTCTTCCTCAAATGAACTCTGCAAGACCTTTGGCTATCAGAGGGTGGAATTGTAAATCCTCCCCCAGCCTCCCCGCTCTGTGCCAAAGCTCTGTGCCAACTCCATGCCAATGGTGCTATGCAGACCCCAGTTTATCACTATGGAGACCTTAACTTGCCTCACCACAATGTCTGAGACATTAACTCCTTCAGTCCCTGACAGCTGTCTAATACAAATTGTTCTTTGAGGAATGCTGAGCATCAGCACTCCAAAGTCCTCTATGTTTGAGTTCTTATCCTGTGTAGGGTAGGAACGGAAAGAAAACTGTATATAAAGGAACTAAAATTACTGGTATATTTGAATTGTTTTATTCTTGAAATCACACAGAAAACAGATAACAACTATGTATTACATATCTAGTTTGAAATTAAAAGGCTGAACTTTTCCTCTGTAACAAGTTTTTCAGGTGCTTAGCTGCTTGGTTTCACCCACCTCATTTCTATAAGTCACTCTTGTGTGTTGAATGCAGTATATTGGATTGAGAATAATGTCTATAACATTCATGGGTTTTGATGGTTCATTCATAAAGTACATTTTTTGTGGTGGTAACTCAGATGAAGTACTCTATTTTTTGCTTTTGATATGATCTGATTTCACAGGAAATTTACCTTAGCAGAGAAGTCAGAGTATAAATGGATCCCTACTACTTCTTTTTTGGAGAAAAAGGAACAAAACTGTTTCTTAATAAGGCTGCTTTAATGCTCAAGAGTAGTACAAACTCTGTTGTCTCTCAAGATATTTGCATGCAAGTTTGCAGCTGACGATTGCAGCAAGCAATTTGCCACTGAGAAATGGTTCTGTGATCCTAGTTATACTTTTAGTAACAGTTACCATTTGTCTGTAGATTCATCTCACAGCAGTGAAGTAGATATTATTTGAGATAAGGAATCCTGAATTTCCCTCAATGTCAATGTAGTCAGTGTGGGTTTAAGTCAAAGCTTCCTTTAACCACTATAAGTATAGCTTATTTTTAAGGGTAGAGTTTGTAACTGTCAAATTATAATTTATCAGATATAATTACTTTAAAGACTATATGGTGGACAGTGCAAAATATCCTGAAAGCTGTGAATATATATTCTGAAGCAAGAATAAGGGAACTGGGTTAATTTTATTTAGGGAGGATAACTTCAAAAAGAACTACAGCAAAAGTTCTTTTCGGGTCTTCAGGTTCTGAAATGGACTCAGAGAAACCACTCATACCAATAAAGGAATATATGATGAAAGGCTACAACATATGATGTAGGCTACAAGAACTGACAATAATGAGCTAAAGAAACCTACCTAGATACCTTAAAAATTACTGAGATTAAACAGGCCAGAGATTTATGTAGAATCCACATACCAAAAACTTGAAATAAAGCAGCATCAATAGTCTACTTGCAAAGATGCCATATTCCTTAAAAACTTTCAGGGATCTCTTTCCACCTTCCCTGCCCTGCCACCTTTCAGATTGGTTGTAGGGTTTTTTTCCTTCCATGATTTTGTTAACAATAATAAATCACTTTATTTAACACTCTGAGTCTTTAAAGCCTGTTCTCTGAAAATCTTTCTTACTCTCTCACTTATGATCATGGAATCTAAGCATTCAGGTTCCATATCCTACCTTCTACAGTCTTCTGTAAGCCTAGTTATAACTCTGGTTGTTTTCAGAAAATTCTGTTGTTCACAGAGTTTCAATCTGAGTTAAATGGCAATCATTATTTTTAAAATATTCTGTGGAAAATATTGTTTAATTTCTTTTTTAACTTTAACCCAGAACAAAGTGTTGTTGCCATCAACTGCTTTACAAATATTTAAGATTTTACAATTCAACATTTCAAGTAGATATCAATCTCACTGGGAAATTTCCAATCATCTCCAATCTTCAATCTTCTTCCTTGGTCTTTTTTTTAATTCCCTCAACTTCCTTTTGACTATAAGGAAGCATATATACACCCAGACTATCTATAAACAAGCAAATACTCCTTCCACACTCATACTCACAGACTAAGGAAAAATAATAGAAAAAGAGAAAGAGATGATAAACAAGCTGATAAATGCAACTTCCTGCTTGTGTCAAGGAGGTGATGCAATACTCTATTATTGATAGAATTTTTGAGATAATTTTGCTTACAAACACATAACCATACACACACACACACACACATTGACTATAGGAGCCTGTGTTTTCTTCTGTGTATAGGTACTTGCACTTCTAGTACCTCACAAGACTCCTGGTGCAGAAGGATAAAAGCTCTTTTATTTTGCTTAAAATTCTGCCTATTTTTGGAGGACTTTATTCCTGGCTTTTCCTGGCTTGCCATACGGCACATTTCTCTTCCTTTTCAGAAATCCCTCCTTTTCTCCTGTTATTCTTGTCTCTACCTTCTACTTTTTCATCCAAAATTGTCTCCTTTCCTCATCCCCTAAAAAAAAGCCCAGCTTTGTGCGCTACCCCATAGTTTCAGATACCCTCATTTCTCTACTTTAGTGAAATTTTCTTGTCCCATGCTCAGTTACTACCTCCACTCTCTCAGGCCTGATCTCCTGATATATCTCTTTCTTTTCAAATCTCATTTCAGCTGTAAACCAAGTTCAGTTGAAAGAAAATCACATCCTTTTGTATAGAAGAGCTTTCTTTATTACATAATCAAACATTTCTCATTTACTTGCCAATTCTCATTTGCTTGCCAATGTGACGCCCATCTAAAAGAAGGGCCAGAGGGAGGACTCAGGAAACTACAGGCCTGTCAGCCTGACCTTGGTGCCAGGAAAGATTATGGAGAGGTTCATCTTGAGTGAACTCAACAGGCAAGTGCAGGTCAACCAGGGGATCAGGACCAGCCAGCATGGGTTCATGAAAGGCAGGTCCTGCTTGACCACCCTGATCTCCTTTGATGACAAGGTGACCCACCTGGTGGATGAGGGAAAGGCTGTGGATGTCATTGACCTGGACTTTAGCAAAGCTTTTGACACCGTCTCCCATAATATTCTCCGTGGGAAGCTGGCAGCTCATGGCTTGGATGGGTATAGTCTTCGCTGGGTAAAAAACGGGTTGGGTGGCCGAGCCCAGAGAGTTGTGGTGAATGGAGTTAAATCCAGTTGGCAGCCGGTCACAAGCGGTGTTCCCCAGGGCTCTGTTTTGGGGCCAGTCTTGTTTAATATCTTTATCAATGATCTGGATGAGGAGATTGAGTGCACCCTCAGTAAGTTTGCAGATGACACCAAATTGGGTGGGAGTGTCGACCTGCTGGAGGGTAGGATGTCCCTGCAGAGGGACCTGGACAGGCTGGATCAATGGGCTGAGGCCAACTGTATGAGGTTTAACAAGACTAAGTGCTGGGTCCTGCACTTGGGTCACAACAACCCCATGAAAGGCTACAGGCTTGAGGAAGAGTGGCTGGAAAGCTGCCTGGCCGAAAAGGATCTGGGGGTGTTGTTTGACAGCTGGCTGAACATGAGCCAGCAGTGTGCCCAGGTGGCCAAGAAGGCCAACAGCATCCTGGCTTGTATCAGGAATACTGTGGCCAGCAGGAGCAGGGAGGTGATTGTTCCCCTGTACTCGGTGCTGGTGAGGCTGTACCTGGAATACTGTGTCCAGTTTTGGGCCCCTCAATACAAGAAGGACACTGAGGTGCTGGAGCGTGTCCAGAGAAGGGCAATGAAGGTGGTGAAGGGTCTGGAGCACAGGCCTTATGAGGAGCGGCTGAGGGAACTGGGATTGTTTAGCTTAGAGAAGAGGAGGCTGAGGGGAGACCTTATCGCTCTCTACAACTCCCTGAAAGGAGGTTGTAGTGAGGTGGGGGTTGGTCTCTTCTCCCACATGGTTAGCGATAGGATGAGAGGAAATGGGCTCAAGCTGTGCCAGGGGAGGTTTAGGTTGGAAATTAGGAGAAATTTCTTTACGGAAAGGGTAGTCAAGCATTGGAACAGGCTTCCCAGAGAGGTGGTGGAGTCCCCATCCCTGGAGGTGGTGAAAAAATGGGTAGATGTGGCACTTTGGGACATGGTTTAGTCTAGTCTACCCTTGATTGGTTTAGTGTGGACTTGGTAGTGTAGGTTAATGGTTGGACTGGATGATCTTAAAGGTCTTTTCCAACCTAAAGAATTCTATGATTCTACCCTTTAGAAACTTGCTGAGCTAGCAGATAGCTTTTGCTGAGTGCCCAAAGGGCAAAAAAATCTTGCCCTCTGTTGTACTAAGTATGTAAAAGTAATTAATGATAATGTAAGTTCACCCTAGTGAATGTTTAAATAAAAAGAAACTGGTCAACAGAGATATTTTAAAAATAATCTGCAAATGGAAACACTAATGTATTTTCTACTCGCAACAGGCCTCAGAGAGAATTTGTTTAACACAAGAAGTTTAATGACTATCTTGTTCTAAGTAAGTGCTGTGGAGTGATGACTTTAAATTAGCGTTATAATCAGTCAGAACACATTTGAAGAGGATTTTATTTGCAAGGTTTAACCATCAATCTTGGCTTAAATCTATAATCTGTGGTGGGTTGGTCATTTCTCCAACAAAGAATTTCAGCACCAGCTGTTCAACCTTTGCCAAAGCTCTGTAAATTGATTGATCTGTCCCAGTCCACACCCTCAGGACATAGTTGGTCTATTGGCCCCTATAATCCTGAATGACAGCATGGATTATAGCATGCACAGCATCTGAATTAATTTGTATTTGTGAGTGGAATACATTCTGTAAGTATGCTTTTTTTTTTTTTTTTTTATTAGCCCTATGTACTACAAGAATAGTATTCTACAAACACACACACAATTAACACATCCATATGCAAAGAAGTTTGCAACCCAACAGCACAGTCTGGATACAAACATATTTTACAGCCCTAAATTCAACAGTACCCAGTGAAAGGAACCGTAGGTGGCAGAAAGGTGGAATAAATATCTAAAGAAAAAAAGCTGCTCTTAACCAAGTGTTTCATGTTCATCACAATGAAATTAGAAAAAAATGCCCTTCTCTGTTTATTCACTTGGATTTTTAATAATTTATTGTATTAAGATACTTAGTAAATACTAGAATAATCTCTTAATCAACATTGAAATAAATCTACATGCACTTATTTCTTATCTCATCACAGCTACATCATGAATATCTGTACTCACTCTCATACTCCCTGTGCATTAGAACACAATGAAAGAACACATTTTTACATTGAACCCCTAAATTTAGCAGTAAATGGTAAGATGTTGAAGATTTAAAATAATGATCAGGTTTTTTCCAACTTACTATCAATAGGGATATGGAAAGATTAAGATAATGTGCAATAGACTGACTTATTTAACAAGTCAATGTTTTCCCACAGAGATTGTCTGAAGGCTAAACAAAGTCAGTGGAGATCTTTTTTCTGAGTCTACATGTGTATGTCCTATTTGTGGTTGGTCCCAAAAAGGCATATCATGGGTATATTTTAAAGCAGGAGTCCAAACACTTGAGTTCCAGTCCTGTGCTTCTCCTTCAAACACATTTTCTTGCACTCACTGAAAGTTCTTGCCTTAAGAAAAGGAATAAAATGCAGATAAAAAGAAGTATGAAAACAATTAAGTTGGGATTAAATGGAAGTACCAAAAGCAGACATTTATTTTATAGTCTTGTCCATAAATAGGTTGGGGTTTTGTTTTGTTCTGTTTTGTTTTGCACACTATCTCTTCCCTGCCAATTAAATTGGGTCTTCATGAGGGGTAAATATCACATATTTTTGGTGGAAAGTTTTCAAATTTAAAAATTTTATTGTAATTTCTTGGCTTACACAGAAACACATTTTGTTAAGAAGTTATTAGAAGTGCCCAGCCTATTTGTTTTCAAGTTCATTACTTCTGGAACAATGTGGTGGTAAACAGATAACCTATGACTTGATTTCACACAGTTGGGCATCCCAGCATGCACTGGAAATAGAGCAAAGGAACGAATGAGGATATTTATAATAAAGATCCCTGCAGACTCATTATTGGTGATATCATTTACCATTACAAAAATTCAGTCCTCAAAGCTCAGAAAAGCACACTGAGCAACTTGGAATTCCTAAAGTACATAAAAGCATAATGCATTTTCTTACTGTTTGACTCATTTTTGTTGAATAAGCTAATTATTTAGTTAGGACTCCTACATCCTTGGCGGTACAAATATTTAACTGAGCTAAGGGTCTTTCACATCCCTAAAGCTTTTATTAAAAATAATCAACAAAGTTAATAAGATGGTTGAAATTATTTCCCCATAGTTATAATCTGTATGTTAACTGTCATCTACGCTAGAGAATTTTACCAGCAAGCTGTGTTAGAGACAGCCAAGGTTTTTGAAAACTCTTCCTTAATATGTTAGGAAGACCATTACTCAGAATGGTGTTCCAGTTCATCTTTCTCAAATAGAATTTCCAGTTTCAGAAAAAGTCCTTTTTCTAAAATAATATCTTCTGTGGGCTTGTGTTTTCTTTTGGTTTTTTTTTTTAATGAAGGTTTATATTAAAGCATAGCAACAATATTTTCAATCTTTCTGAAATAAAAATGTACCTAATACATATTCCTTGTGTACTTCCAAAAAAATAATAAAAAACCCAAAACCTTTCAAAGAAACATCAATCCTGTGTAACAGAAATAAAGAAATAACTTGTTCAGGAAAAGGCAGAACTTTTAGCCTTTTAAATAGGTAATGGAAAAGTTACCTTTCACTTCATGACTCCTTTATTTTATGTATAAAAATGATTAAAAAAAAGACATATTTCTTATATATCTGCCTTAGCAAATGTATAGTTCCATACAACATGTAGATATGGCCTTCCTGAATGGGTTGATTTAATGTTCTTAAGCTCTGACTGATTTTCTTGAACACTGAAAACTTCTACACTTTTGAGATTTAAGGAATCAAAATCAGGCTCCTAATGTTTACGATTAGGCAATTACTTGTAGGTAATTTTATATTTGTCAGGTTTAATTTACACTGTATATGACTAGTTTGATTAACAAAGCTTTTTTTTCATGTTAAATCAAAGGCATACAAGTTAAACTATTCACATATACATGCATACATACATATACACACATATACATACATTATACCTACTACATTAAAAAAAAAAAGAATCTCATGGTCTTTTTTTTAAATGATTTGCAAGATTTGTCCATGTATGTACTAAACAAAGAAATGAAGATGACAGCAAATATGTTCACTAGATTCCTGTTTATCAGCTAGCTAATACATAAGTTTTTGACTCAGATGACAGAAAAAAAAAATGGGGTAAAAGCTAAGATCACTTCAAAGTGAGCATTACACACAGGCTCAATCTATTGCCACTGACATGAATGGCCAATTGTAGTGACAGGAAAATATTGTGTAAGAATGGCAAAGTAGCCCTTCCCTCTTTCTAGAAGACTGCAATAACTAACAGTGAAGCTCTAACCAAACGGCTTTGAAGGACAAGCTGGAGAGCAGCTGCTTAGAGGTCCTCTCAGATTCCTGCTCTCCTGTAAAGTATCTTTGCCATCCCCATACATTATAATTGCACATCAGAGATCTCCAAGGGGAAACTTTTCAATTTCCCTTTTCTTCTTACACCAAAGCTTCACAATTCCCTTTCCTTATAAAACTGAATCCTTGAAAAAGCAGATTTTGCCTTAGTCTATTATTCTTGTTTTCAAGCAGAGAGGAAAAGGAATATCAAGAGGGGAAGGGAATAACCTAAATTAAGGCAGATGTTTTTTGAGGTTGACAACATCGAAAATTTTGTCTCGGAGAATCTTAAGTGTCAAAAAGTAGATTTATGGTCTGACATGCTTAGGTAAAAAATACATTGAATCCACATGAGTGATTTAGGTAGACTAAAGAACAACCTGAAGCAGGTGATAGTACTGTCAAAATATAACTCTTATTCAAAGATTTCTTTTGAAACAGGAGTTTTATCAGCCAGACCTTTTATTACAGTTATAATTTCTTAAAAGTTTCAACATGGACATGAGCATAAGATCTTTGCCCACAGTTAGGAGAAGAAATGATTATAACTAGATCTGAGCTGTTGGGTTGAAATGACTACTAATTACACTTGCAAATTGAGGCACAAGGCACATCTGAATTAATATCTGATATATTAGGTATATAAATAATATTTATTTTATGAAACACTTCACCCTGAAGGTAAATACAGGGCTGAGGTTTCAGGTCAATGTGTTTGTTTTAAAATGAATACATAAATGCATTCAGAACTCAATTCCATATATGAAAGGAAGCTGACCTTTAAAACTGTGCTTGCACATATTTAATTGCAAGAATGTTACACTTTGTTTGTGCTAGTATAACCAGCTGTTCCAACAGTATTTCAAAAAACATCTCTGTCACTTTGGTGCTCCAGAAACTCTAAAGGCTGTGTTTTCTCTAAATGTACCCAAATTCTCTCAGAAGGAATCTCCTTAAGTGCCTCCCCATAAAATTTAATTACAATTTCAAAGGAAGGCAACGTCCTCTGTACCTACTGTCTAAATTGCTGGCTTTAAAATAAATAATTATCATGGCATAGCCAACATTAGGTGTTCTCAAATAGGAAACTACCATGATTTCACTTTTCTAAGCATCACTGCATTCTCTCAAATGCTTTGATTACCACCCTGGTAAAATAGATTTTCTAAACATTGTTAGTCTTATTGTCACTGCAATGAGGGAAGGGAAGATGATGCAAGTAGCAATTTCTGATCCAAACTCTTGGCTGCTTTCTTGTCTTGGTGATAGGAAACAGTGATTCTTTCTGTGAAAGGGAGATTCTTCATCTTTTACAGAGTCTATTCATCTGGTGTGAGATAGGGAACAATACTACAGATACGTGTAAGACTACAGAATTGCACCTGTAAGTGAAAGAAAGAGAAGAATGGTAAGAGCTAAGGAAGAGACAGAAAACACAGCCAAAACTAATAGATGTGAGAAAGAGAACAGCTGTGCCTAGGAGAAGCAGATACATGTAGAGCTAGAGGAAGATGGAAATAATTGTCTAGAAGGATTTAGAATAAATTTGGGTGGCAGGGAGCATACCTATTGTTTATTATAAGCAATAAATTCTCACTTTCTTTGAGGCATCCCTGAAAATTATTATCCATCCCTTATTTTAAGAAATATTCCTTATTTCTTTTGATTCTCAAGTGAATAAGAAGGCAAAATGAATCAAACAAACTTTCACACAGAAACATTAAACAATGTTGCTGTCGACTAAATCTTATTTTCAGTATATTACTGAGCTTGTAGGCAGCCAACCTTTGGACCAGAAGAAAACTCCACAAAATAGAAAACAAAAGGATACTACTTTTCTGGTTTTTAAAACTGCAAATACTGCATGGGCTTAAGGCACTTTGCACATTACCATAATCTCCACATTTGTATTTGGAACCCAAGTAAGGAAATGGAATTCAATGAAGAAGAGATCTGGCAATGTTGATTAGTGATTAAGTGAGCAGCAAATGCAGGCATCAGTACTTTTACAGAAAATGTTCAATGAGCACAGGAAGAATACAGAAACATTACCCAGGCATACAGAAATGTAATGAAGCCAAACCTCACCTGGACTTGGGAATGAAGAAGAGATACAAAGGGCCAAAAGAAGGCTTCCACATTTACAGCTGAAGCGAAAGTAAACCCAAGGAAAATTATATTCTCATGCAAAAAGAGGTGGGAGAACTCATGAAAACAGACCCAGAAAAGGGTGAGGTAATCAGCGCTGCCTTTGCTTTTGTCTTTAGTGGCAATGTTTGTTGTCAAGCTTTCCAGGTTTATATTGCCTAGTGGCAGAGTCTGAAGGATTACAGTACTATTCATGATACAGGAAGATGAATTCGAGGATAAGTCAAGCAAACTGGATAGGCAGAGGTCCATGTGACTGGATACCAAGGGTACCAAGGGAACTGATCAATTTTATTACTAGGCTACTCTCTGTCATCTCTGAGAGGTCATGGCAGACTTTCCCAATGGCAAGAAAATAAATGTTATGCCCATTTTTCAGAAATAGCAAGAAAATAACTAGCTTAACCTTTTTAAAACTAACCTCTTCAGGCTTTGATGTGAGGAAATTTGAAAATACAGATACAAAGTACTTGCACCAGAACAAATAAAAGGTGTATCTCATAATTACTTCTGGTTATTCACAGATTACCTAGATAGACAATAATTTCCAGGACTGACTGAAAACTAAACTAATCAGTTTGGGTATGGCAAACATTACTGAACTACTAGAGCTATCTTACTTGTTCTTCCAGCTGAAAAATAGATGAAGAACTATAAAATGAAATCCTGTTTCTCTGTGGCTTCCCACCATTGAAATATCAAAATATTTAAGATCAGTTCTTATGCAGCAAGTAAAAAGAAAAAGTTATTTTTTTTCCTGTTAGTTTCAAGATACTCCTGACAGGAACTTTAAAAGTGCAAAAACTTTACTATAATCATACAGTTTGATTTTTTTCTGATGGATCGTAAATTTGCAGCTGATGACAAAAACATTAAAGTGGGACAGCAACAAGGGCAAAAAGAAGGGTTTCTAGAAGCACATAAGTAGAAAAAGGAAGAGCAGGAAAATGTGAGCCTGCTGCTGAATGGGGCAGGGGTCCTAGTGACACAGGACATGGAAAAGGCTGAGGTACTGAATGTGTTCTTTGCCTCAGTCTTTACTAGTAAGACTGGTCTTCAAGAATCCAATGCTCTGGAGACTGGAGGAAAGGCTGGAGCCAGGAAGGCATAGCCTTGGTGGAAAAGGATCAAGTAAGGGAATACTCAAGCAAAGTGGACTTAGAGAAGTCTGTGGGCCTTGATAGGATTCAACCATGAGCACTGAGGGAAGCTGGCTGGTGTCATTATGAGGCCACTCTCCATAATCCTTGACTGATCAAGGCAATTGAGAGGTGTGCCTGAGGACTGAAGGAAAGGAAAAGTCACTCCTATCTTAAAGAAGGGCAAGAAGGAGGATCCAGGGAACTACAGGCTGGTCAGCCTCACCTCGATTCCTGGAAAAGTGATGGAGCAGCTAATCCTGGAAACCGTTTCTGTGCACATGAAGGACAAGAAGGTGATCAGTAGTAGTTGACATGCATTCATGAAGGGGAAGTCTTGCTTGACCAACCTGATAAACTTCTATGATGAAATGACTGGCTTGGTAGACAAGGAGAAAGCAGTGGATATTGTCTACCTGGACTTCAGGAAGTCTTTTGACATTGTTTCCTGAGGGACCTTCAGAGGTCACTTCCAATGTCACTCATTCTGTGATTCCATGGGACATACCGGTGTACAACATACTGGAAAATGTGAGTATTAGGTGTAAAGAATATCTGAGACACTATATAATGCAGTAAATTAAAGTAGTCATGGCATTATTTGATACGGAATACTAGCTAAAAGTTTCAATTAATTTTCCTTATCTGCAAAAAGATTGAGAATTACAAAGGATATTTATTTGTTGTCAGCCTTCCATGTTTTTAACTGCTGAGGAAAGCTCCAATAAAACAGCTCTCTTTAAAACTTAAAGTTTTAAGCAACTTAAAACATCCTTTAGATATTACAAATTTGTTTTATCACATCATATGAAAATTCTAAAGTTATGGGTTTTTTTTTAACAGATGTCAGAAGTTAATATAAGATAGTGACATTTCATTATGCAACTTATTTATTTTTCTTTCCAAATTTTTGGGAATATTTTTCTGATATGATTTTTTAAATTATAAAACTTGAATTTTCTGTTAATAATCTTCTGAAGTTTATGACAGTGCATGATTTAAGAGGTAAATTGCAGTAAATATTTGATGACAACTTATTTGGGTATAGTACTAATTTATGAAAAAAATTCAGTCAAGCAGGAAAAAAGAAAGAATTCCATTAAATATCATATTCTGACTGTCAAATAGTGGATTAGACAATTTTAATTTTATCAAGAAAAGTCACATAAGTGTGAAAATAACTTGCTCATTCTTTCAATCTCAAGGAATTTTTCAAAAAGTGAAAGCAGTGTGAAAATTTAAAACTTAAAAAAGCTGAGAATGTATTCCTTTAGGTTAGGAAAAAATGGCAGCTTACAAAGTTTATTTTTGTTGTTCCAAAGCAGATGTATCTATATGGCTGAGCAAGAATGCCAATTGGTAAACTGATCCACCTGAAAAATTAACATTTTTTTCCTTTCTTTCCTGAGTTAGTTTCCAAACAATTCCCTGATCTAATGTTTAATATGACATGGCAGGGCACGATAAGGGATTGAAAAAGTAGCTGAAATGGAAAAGAAGGATAAGAGATGTTCACAACAGCTGAAGCCATAATTCCACTGAAGGCAAAACTATAGTCTTAGAGATTCAGTTCAGATGAGAGTTCATGCTTCAAGAGTCTTGCATTAAAATAAGGTTTAATAGTCTGTCATCAAATCAGAATAGAATAGAATAGAATAGAATAGAATAGAATAGAATAGAATAGAATAGAATAGAATAGAATAGAATAGAATAGAATAGAATAGAATAGAATATTTCAGTTGGAAAGGACCTACAACAGTCATCTAGTTTAACTGCCTGACCAATTCAGGGCTGACCAAAAAAGTTAACACATGTTATTAAAGGCATTGTCCAAATGCTTCTGAAACACTGACAGGCTCTGGGCATCGACCACCTCTCCAGGAAGCCTGTTCCAGTGTTTGACCACCCTCCAAGTAAAGAAATGCCTCCTAATGTCCAGCCTAAACCTCCCCTGGTGCAGCTTTGAACCATTCCCACTTGTTCTGGCACAGGATACCAGGGAGAAGAGACCAGCACCTCCCTCTCCACTTCCCCTCCTCAGGAAGCTGTAGAGAACAATGAGGTCGCCCCTCAGCCTCCTTTTCTCCAAACTAGACAAACCCAAAGTCCTTAGCCATTCCTCACAGGACATGCCTTCCAGCCTTTTCACCAGCTTTGTTGCCCTCCTCTCAACACATTCAAGGTTCTTAACATCCTTCCTAAATTGTGGGGCCCAGAACTGCACACAGTATTCAAGGCGAAGCTGCACCAATGCTGAATACAGTGGGATAATCACTTCTTTTGATTGGCTGGGGTGTTTGATGTACCCCAGGATGCGGTTTGCCCTCTTGGCTGCCAGGGCTCACTGCTTACTCATATTGAGCCTGCTGTTGACCAACACCCCCAGATCCCTTTCTGCAGGACTGCTCTCCAGCCACTCCTCTCCCAGTTCATACTTGTGCCTGGCATTACTCCATTCTAGGTGCAGAGTCCAGCATTTTAACTTGTTAAATTTCATGCCATTAATCATAGCCCAATGCTCCAATCTATCTAGATCCCTCTGCAAGACCTCCTGTCCTTCAAGAGAGTCAACAGCACCTTCCAGTTTGGTATCATCAGCAAACTTGCCAATAGTGCATTCAACTCCTGCCTCCAGACCATTGATAAAAATATTGAACAGAACTGGCCCTAGAATTGAACCCTGAGGAACACCACTGGTGACCGGTCACCAGCCAGATGTAGCCCCATTCGCTACAATTCTTTCAGCTCTGCCCTTCAGCCATTTCTTCACCCAGCACACCATAAACCCACTCATCCCACAGCTGGACAGTTTGTCCAAAAGGATGCTGTGAGGGACAGTATCAAAAGCATTACTAAAATACAGGAAAACTACATCCACTGCCTTCCCTTCATCTACTAGGTGGGAGACCCTGTCATAAAAAGATACCAAATTAGTTAAACAGGACTTTCCTTTCCAGTCTTTCAGTTGCCTTTATCTCCAGGAAGAGATTAAATGGGAAAGTGGCAGTCATACGTGAGAAAATGGGAAGCACTGGATTGAAGAGAAAGGCTAGAGAAGAAAGAAGACTTCAGCAGGACTAGAGGAGAAAGGATAATTGTGGCAAAGGAAGTAGGAAATAAGAGAAGGATGAAAAAACATAGAAAATATTCTAGAAAGAAAAACCAAAATGGCAGAATGGAAATTAAATGTGTGAGAGTAAAAAAAGAGCAAAGGCATCTAGTGAGACTAAATAAACTTATATCCCAAAATGTCAAATTATTACACTAATATATATACGTATATGTTTCTGTCCACATTTTGCCCAAATTTGAAGGAAATTTTCAAATTCTTGAAAAATACTTTCCTTCCTCTGAGGATATGCTATTAAATTTTCCTCTCAGAATCAATTTTTCGTTCAGAGCTGATTTTTGTGATGCATCAACAAAATGAAACTGTAGGATTATAGTACATTTCATACAGTTCTCAGTTTGCCTGCCAGAACTGCACAGAAAAATCCATTTAACTCACTTTGGCCTTTGGAACAAATGACATTGCAAATGACTTTCACAATAAAAATTGCTCATTGCACCTTTCAATCAAGATTTATCCCCTCTCTTTCCCTGCTAGCTCCAGCTCAAGGTGTAGATTCAGAGCATGTTCAACTGATCTAAATCCAGGCTATCATCTAAAGTTAGACATTTACTCAAAAGTAGGATTAGGTCAAACCAATAAATGGTCAGAAAGAGAAAGCTTCAGAAAAGATTGTCCCAATTTTTTCAGACACTGGCCTGTGGATGAAGAATTCTTGTTTCTCCATTGGTTTTATACAAAATTCAGACAAAT
Source organism: Pelecanus crispus (assembly GCF_030463565.1). Classification (NCBI taxonomy): domain Eukaryota; kingdom Metazoa; phylum Chordata; class Aves; order Pelecaniformes; family Pelecanidae; genus Pelecanus; species Pelecanus crispus. The sequence goes on along the minus strand of NC_134646.1, from coordinate 64,732,689 downwards.
TGCTGACACCATATGCTTAACTTTTAGAAGATTACAGTTACAAAAGACTTATAGTTACCTGTCATTTATATTTGTGTTCATGCATGCATGCATGTACACAAATATATTTTTTAAATTTTGAAATATAAATTACATTTATGTATCAAAAAAAGCCATTCATAAGAAAAGCATTCCCAGAATTAAACATAATTGGAGGCAACTAATGCTCAAGGATTCTGTTTAAATGGAATTGGGGACAACAAAGCTGTATAGAAGAAAGCATTGTCTTCAAGTAGAGCAATACTGTAAATTACTATCTGGAATAGCAAGAGAATAATAACTATTCCTTTTATATTTTTAGGGATCTCCTAGTGATTTTCTTTACCTTCAATAATTGTTTTACAAGAATCAAATGTAATTTGCATTACATTTTAGCAAGGATTTTGTGTTATTATGCTAGTATACTTCTTTTCACAACCATCTGTGTGCTGTGAAAAATTTGGTTGACTTCACTCATGATAAAATGTGCACAGGCTTCATGTCCTTGCTGTGCATTCTACCCATAGAAAGCTGATGCATACAAAGTCATACAGAAGGACTTTCAGATTCTATAGGTCTTCCATAGTCTCTGATCTTTAATCCTTAGCCAAATTTTGTATCAGGCTGTGCGATCCGGTATATTTTTATTTTGATTCAGAACATTATCTAAATGATCTCTTATTTAAGCAATACAAATTATTCTGGGGCTTATATTTGGCTACACAGAAACCTGTCAATATAAGCTTCCTATGAACTCTAAACACTAAATTTTCTTTAAATATGCTTTTCTTAATAGAAATGTAAAGGAAAAATTAAAAACAAGAGTCCTCTGAAACACCTGATATTCTGAAACTAAGGCAAAAATTAAATTCCTTTAAATTTATCTGTTCTCCAGGTGATATACTTGATTATAATTTTTGTACTTTGAAATATTTCTAGCAGGTAAACCTTGAATCCACTGCCAAAGAGCCCCACAGTTTTAAGAACATTGGGAATCTACTGCGTTTATGTTTCGTGGAGCAACTTTTTCTCAAAGTATATTACATATTTTGTAATAACTGCATTAAAATTGCTAGCATTCATTCTTTGAACTTTATTGGGTTCAGTTGTTTTTACATACAAGTTATAACATGCAGAGGTGCTTAGAATGTCCATGAATTTAATTTTTGTTTTGTATTTACTTCTGTATGCATATTTGGTTTATATTAGGACCCAGTCTTGCAAGAGTTCAAGTTGTTACCTGTATACACGCACTACCCTGTTATCATTAGGACTTTTGTGATCTTAAAGTACATATACAGACATATATTTTACAACACTGATATCTTAACGGTTGGACTCAATGATCTTGAGTTTTTTCCAACATAAATTATCCTATGATTCCATGATTGGTGATTCTTAATTTTAGTGGTGTGCTGATTTTGGCTGGGATAGAGTTAATTTTCTTCATAGTAACTAGTATGGGACTATGTTTTTGATTTGTGATGAAAACAAAGTTGGTAATACAGGGATGTTTTCGTTATTGCTGAGCAGTGTTTAGACAGTGTCAAGGCCTTTTCTGCTTCTCACATCACCCCACCAGGATGGAGGGCAACCTGAGTTGCTACTGTATGATATTGCTGGGTAATTTATCACTAATTAATTTATCCATTTTCATTATGCATTACATGACTTAGGGAATGCAGAAGCACCATTTAGAACTACAAACTAGGGACGTTCTAGTGACTTCATAATAACTGCAAAAAGGATGAACAAATAGTTTTTAATATTTTACTGAAATGTCCTTTCTGAGTCTAAATCTTTTCAAATGGTTAGGACCTCATCAAATAAGTATAAACAAATCTGCTGAAACATATTTTTATAAAAAATGCAAATGCAAATAAAAGACGAGGGGATAAAAACACTTCAAGTATATATGTTTTCTAAAATATTTAGAAAAACAATACAACAATATTTATATGCAGGCATCTCCATGCTGTCAGAAGCCAAATTACCACCACAGCAAATAGTGACACTTTTTAATTGCAGCTACTGATCATTGTTTATCTCTGTTTACTCAGTGACCCACCAAATATTGGCTATCACACTAGTTGCCCAGTAACCAGCATTTGGTAAATATAAACAACTAAGCTGTATCTATTGTGATGGTACTTCTAACACAAAAAATTGTTTGAGTAAAATTTATAACGAAATATTCAGATAAAACATTAATAAAACATTAATAAACCAGGAACATCTATGTTTCTGAGCTCATAAAACAATAGATACATGGATATGAAAGACTGAATTATATCCACATATGCTATCAGCTTATTATTTTGTAGAAGAAGCAGAGCCCTGTAACAAACATAAATTAGCATTTTACAGATGCATGTGAGCGATGTGACCACCAAAAGGGCAATGGTGTTGTACATGGGAGGCATCCAAGTAACAGAAAGTTGGAAAACAAGGAACAAAAGAAATGCAAGGGACTGCAAAAATATGCCCTGACTAATAAATGAGGAGCACTGGCAAAAACAAAACCAAGAGAAACAGTATTGGAAGCCAATTTTAAGGTCCTTCTTTTGAAAGGGGAAAAAATAACATAAAAATATCAAGCATGAAGAGGAAAGATGGAAACACCATGAGGTGTGTTACTAATAAGGAATTTAGTAAAGTTTAGTTTTAAAGTTTAAAACTGGCCTTAACACTTATCACTATGTAAGCAATCCCACCACAGCAATCTCTAAGATGCCATTTATTCACAAAACAAAAGTTGAAAAGCAGCAATAAATTACTTTAGTAGGAATAGTTTAATAAAAATAGTAAATATTTACTCTTAAAATGAACTGCAAAAAATAGACAACCTAAATAAATGTCTTTCCAAATTTTACATTCATCTATTTATCTACTGAGCATAGTTAGCCACTGAATCATATTCTTTCTGAGTCTGAATTAAACCAGACTTCCAATGAGTAATGGATATAAGCTGTTCTCACAAGTCTCTTACAACTCTGACACAGTGTACTAATTTTTTTTAGTACTGCAGTAAAGCATACAAAATGCCAAACACTTTCCACCATGTATCATTATAAACAAGTCTGGCATTGCAGCAGTCAGTCCAAAGCCCTGGATTTGGACAGGGAATCTAGTTTTTTTGTTTGGAACGGCCTTTAATCCTTTATTCGCACCAGCTCCCAGCCCACTTTGCTCCAAATATAACTTAAAAACTTTGTCCCTATCTGCCATCTTTATCATATGACACCACTGACACTGTTGCTACTATGGACATTAGTAATAGCAATACTCTTATGGGTGAACATGATCGTTGTTGTTCCTTCTTTTTCTTATTTCTTTGGTAATGGTAATGATCCTCATACATGCATTATGTCTCATATATGTAGTACAATACAATATTCCATACCAACAATAATATACTTGCAATGAGCTTCCTAACTTGGAAAGTCTATGAGCTTAACATTATTTAGCTTATTCACAAGACTGACATATTTTGACCGCAAAAAAACATCACCAACACAAAGAGAAGCAGTGAAAATTTTAGAAAATAGTCCAGCTATTCATCTACACATCACTAAGTTTATGTGTTGAGACACTATGAACAGTACCAATCCCCTTTATTAGATGCTGAAGGAAACAGAATTGGAATTTTTCATCGTTCCTTTTCCCTGAAAATAATCACAGTAAAAGTGAAAGGGTCCATAAAGTGACTGATGCGCAGGTCAGACCTCTAACAAGTCACAGTTTTTTCCCTAAAATATAGCATAGATATTAAATTTCAGTATGTTTCTAAATAGCAAGGCTTAAAAAATAAATTATTCCATTTAAGGAAAAAAAAGACAATAATGAGCTTGCAGCAGAGTTTTTAACTTTCTCCTTTATTCTTGTAATATTTCTTGGGAAATATAATTTCCTAGGAGTAGGTTAAGGTATTGGTAGAGAAAATTCTTTTAGGTTTTCCATCAGCAGAATATTTCCAAATTCGTCTAAACAAAACATTGTTAAAACACATAATTTCTTGTTCCAAGAGCAGTCATATTTCATATACCACACTGACTATATATATTATTCTTTAAAGACTCATACATCATCCAAAAGATTGTCTCAGTTACTGGTAGTGTGATTTAACTGATGAACAGAAATACTGAAGGGAAAACAATCTAGTAATTTCTTTTATTTCTCTAATAAAATTTTTGGAAAAGAGAAACTACTCACTTTTGACCAAGCAAAGCATTTTCTTTCAGCACAAATGGAAAATTCCTTTTTCAAGGCCATTAACAGAAGCAAAGGAAATGAAGAACTACATAAGACATCTGAAAAAGGAAAAATTTAATTCAGAATTGCTTTTATCCAAAAGCCATTTCATTAAACCAAGCCATTAAAAAAAATCCCCCAAATCAATGCTATCTCTTGGTAATTCGAGTATTTTCATGCACGTGTGTGTGTGTGGGAAAGCCCCTGGATTCTAATTTTGTGCTTAATGCATATTCAAATGTGCCATACAAAACATAATAAGTATCAACAGTATAAAATGAGAAACTCACAAGATATCCAATATTACAGCTCACTTAACAAAAAACACATGGCTGCAAATCCTTTGGGAAAGAAAAATTTGATACTAGCTGAGGAGTCTAACCACTTGGCTATTGGATAAACCACAAAAAAACCCCTCCTAGCATAAGGAATTTTAACCTGAACTAGCCTGGTAGAAAGAGTTCAAATCTGTTGTGATTTCTGTCCACCTGTCAGTCTCATGACTTCTTAGAGATGCCTGATGGCATCGGCTGCAGTAGTTTCACCTCCTGTGGGACAGTCTTCCTGGCTTCCTAGCCCAGCCTCACTCTGAACCATAGGTTTTGCATTCCTCCTGCTGCTATTCAGTCAACAGGTGCTCTGGCCTATGAATATTGGTCACCTGGTTCTAACTTCGGAATGGACCATCTACTTTTATATTTTTTATGCCGGTGGGATGAAAAACTAAGTTCATCTTTACAATTCATAGTACAAATCTAATGTTTAGGTACTTGTTATTGCCCTTTTAAGTGCATGAAGATAACAGCTTATTTCAACACTTTGAAACCTTTATTTTTTTCCTCATTTTCATTTCAGGTGATATGGAAAAATTGGTACAATTCACAAATGCTTTTGATCACTACTCAATAGTGACTAAAATTATCTACAAAACCAAACCAAACCAAACCAAAACAACAAAAAAAAATCAGCCAGTCTTAAAAAAATTGTAAGCTGCAATATTCAAGCATGGAATACTTTTATGGTAAATCAGTGTTAAATAACTGTAGACTGGATTATTCAATCAAATGAGCTTGCAAGGACTCCAAGCATTTATTCTGTATCAGTGTTCAACCTGTGAATCATGGCTATAATATCCAATTCTACATAAGCTTACCTGCTTATCTCTCCTTCGCTTGGGAAACTCGCTGTAGTAAAATGTTGAGCTGCTATTGCTGTCATGGTGCTTCATCACCATTCAAATTTCCCAGCTTTCATATAGTGCAAATTACTACATAGAGCAAACAAAGCTATGAAGTAGGTTGGTATGTTGAACTTCTATATAGTTGGAACCACAGCAATTCAGTGTTATAACAGTGACAATTACATATAAAATTATATGCACTTAGACAATTTACTTAAATAGAAACTCTTAACACAGCAATTTGTGAACTAGACCATTATGACTGTCTTTTTGGTTTCAATTTTAGAAAATTATTTCATAAAATGTATTGTGTCAAGAATGTTAGGATAATTGTTGTAAAAATCTGTTTGATATAATTATATTAAGATATTAGTGTATGAGAATAAAGATGCGTATGAGAAAAAACTTTCCTGTCTATAAAATAACCTCAGAAATATTGAACAAATAAATAAAATTCAAATATTTCTTCCATAATTTTACTATCAGAGCTCAAAGAAACTATTTTTGCTGATACGAAATTAACTGTGTGAGAAATCAACTGGAGGTCCAAAAATGTAATTTATTTAGAGAATATCATCCAACAGAAGGTAACAAAAGCTTTGAAAGGCCACATATATAACGCTATAGTAATTCTTGTGAGCAATGGGCTTCTATATCACTTCAGTGGTTTACAGTTTACTTTACTAGTCCAAAACAAAATAACTAGAGATACCAAAGAAATCTCTGATAGAACTATTTTGGAGAGCAGAAATATTAAATTTTGTAAATATATTTTAATGAAAAAATAATACCCTTTCTTACAACTTGCTACTGACTGTTCATCATTGCAATAGACTTTGAAATTCAATCAAGTAAAAAAAGACAATTTTTTTTTTTTTTATGAAAGCCAGAAGTAATTAGGATCACAAGACAAATGTAAATTCCTCTATTTGTGGAGAGACTTGTAACGTTCTCTAAAAAGTATAGAAGTGGTCTGGTTTGGGCTGGGATAGAGTTAATTTTCTTCATAGTAGCTAGTATGGGACTATGGTTTGGATTTGTGATGAAAACAAAGTTGGTAATACAGTTAGTTACTGCTGAGCGGTGCTTACACAGAGTCAAGGACTTTTCAGCTTCTCGCACCACCCCACCAGCGAGTAGGCTGGGGGTGCACAAGAAGTTGGGAGGGGACACAGCTGGGACAGCTGACCCCAACTGACCACAGGGATATTCCACACCATATGACATCATGCTCAGCATATAAAGCTGGGGGAAGAAGGAAGGGGAAGACATTCAGAGTGATGGCCTTTTGTCTTCCCAAGTAACAATTACGCATGATGGAGCCCTGCTTTCCTGGAGATAGCTGAATACCTGCCTCCCAATGGGAAGTAATGAGTGAATGCCTTGTCTTGTTTTGATTGTGTGCGCAGCTTTTGCTTTTCCTATTAAACTGTCTTTATCTCAACCCAAGAGTTTTCTCACTTTTACTCTTCTGATTCTCTCCCCTGTCCCACCAGGGGGGGAGTGAGCAAGTGGCTCACTAACTAAACCATGACAAGAAGTCACGTAAACTCAGCCTTACATAAGCATATGGCATACCTTTGAATCCTTGTTTACACTAGGACCAATCATTTATATTCTATAAGTTAAGTGAAAGCTGCATCGATACAAAATAAACATGTTGATTTGTTTTTCTTTAGAAAAGCTCTTCAGGGTCTCAAATTAAAAAATAAATAAGTAAACAACTAACTTTGCAGGAATACCTCATCTGCTGTAGGAGCTGAGTAAACACTTACTACAAATGCACTGCCTTCAAAATGAGAGTTCATTGTCTCAAGTCCTTTGTGTCTACAGTGCAAACAGCTGCAGGTGTCAAGTGTGAAACAATCCCCCCCACCGAATTTCCCTCCCAGAAAAGTCAGTTCTGCAGAAAACATGAAGGAATTGGAGACTGATATGACTGTATATACATTGGTTACACAAGTAGAAAGGATTGTAACTAACCCTTAGATTCAGATGATTGTGTCCTGACTGCAATAAAAATGAAAGAAAAAGGGGAAAAAAAAAAAAAAAAACCACACCAAAATCAGGAAAGCCACATCATTCTCTTCTCTGTCTCATGGTTCCACCAAAAAAACCCTAGGTAGTGGGCTGACTGGAAAGCATAGCAAACTACAATCTAATGCTGCTGTGTGATCAGTGAATCGGGAAGTGCAACAAAGCCTTATCTTCACACAGTCAGATATACAGATGAAGCATCAGCGCAGGCTAAATTAAAGTCTGGACAAAAAAAGTTCTTGATGAATTTTTTTTGTGGATTCTGGGAGTTTGAGTGGGATATATTGCCATGAATTCATATGCAGCAGTGTCATGGTTTAGCCCCAGCCAGCAACTAAGCACCACGCAGCCGCTCACTCACTCCACTTGCCCTGGTGGGATGGGGGAGAGAATCGGAACAGTAAGAGTGAGAAACACTCCTGGGTTGAGATAAGAACAGTTTAATAGTTGAAATAAAGTAAAATAGTAATGATAATAATAACAATATACAAAGCAAGTGATGCACAATGCAATTGCTCACCACCTGCCGACCGATACCCAGACAGTTCCCAAGCAGCATCGCTGCTCCCCGGCCAACCCCCCCCAGTTTCTATACTGAGCATGACGTCATATGGTATGGAATAGCCCTTTGGGCAGTTTGCATCAACTATTCTGGCTGTGCCCCCTCCCAGCTTCTTGTGCACCTGGCAGAGCATGGGAAGCTGACAAGTCCTTGACTAGCATAAGCAGTACTTAGCAACAACTAAAACATCAGCATGTTATCAACATTCTTCTCCTACTAAATCCAAAACACAGCACTATGCCTGCTACTGGGAAGAAAATTAACTCTATCCCAGCTGAAACCAGGACAAGTAGCCTTTTACTACAGTTTTTAACACTTCTTCAGTAAATTTGGGTTCCTCAAGTTTTGTTCTTTTAGTGTTCCTTGGGATTTAAGTGGAACTTTCTCTAGATATACTGCAGGGGAAACAAACCAAAAAGCAAAGGACTCAAAATAAAAAAAGAACAACAACCCAACCCTCCCTCCCTGGAAAAAGCCCAACCCCCACCCCCCCACCCCGGAAATAAAAAAGAAAAAAGACAAAACAAAACCAAAGCTAAACTCAAAACTGAGCTTCTTCTTTTGTCTTTGGCTGGATTCCACAAAGACATAAGGCTGTTCAAATCATCGTGACCAAGGGGAAGGAAAGTGTTTAAAACTTGTATTCCCCACAAAACAACAGGAGGGGAAAATAGCCTCTCTCCAATCAAAACAACTACTATAATAAATTCTAGAAAAGCAAAAGAAAAGAGTTTGTGTTTTCTAATAAAAAATTAAATGGAAAAATGAAACCTTAATCTAAGTTCTGCAACTTGCTGCCTTGACATGATTTTTCATCTACAAGTCACAAATTAATACTGTCATTTTGGGGTTTTTTTGGTTGGTCCCCCCACACACACACACTTAGGGACCATATTGCCTGCCATATAGTGGCAATCTTATTTTTTCCTTCCTTTTTAAGTACTTTCTCACCCATTATGATTGTAGAACTACACTTGTAGATAAGAATCAAGGCTCAAAGACTCAACAGATAGCAAGAAAAATTAATCTTAAATGTGTAATTTAAAATTTTTAAGTCAGTTCCATAAGACTTTTTCAAAGGCATGATTCATAGTTTCTGAATATTTGGGACTGTTAATGCTCATGATTACTCCATAAGTACTTAGCACTGCACTTTGTACTAATATATTTCATTCTGTTTCTATTATTCAAGTCTTTGAGATAATCTCATTCTTCCTGTGTGACATTTTTATTTCCTTCTGTATAAAACCTCCCAGCTCTGTGTCACTAGCAGATTTTCTTAGTGCATCCCTTATTTTTTTGTGTAAAGAAGACTGATGAAAACATTCAATGAAATTATTGCCACATATTTCCAAAGCTGTATGAATATCTTCTCCTCTGTGAATCGACAAAAGTGGCACTTCTTCTGCAAAAATTTCATCCCAAAAATCAATCTGATTTGTCTGGAGGAAATTATATATTGACTACAATGCAAAAATTCCTGCCTCCATGGAAAGATATTCACTGGCTTGATATGTGCATGACATTATTTATTCTCTTCCTGTGCTCAGTCAGATAATTCTTTATGCTGGATATCAGAAACTGTTTACCAGGAGGTAGTTTAGCTAAAACTGTTCTGTTAAAACCTTCTTTCTTCCTAAAAATTTAAGTCATTTAAGTACAATTCCACATAATAAAGATCCCAATAATCCTGTTGTAAATCTTTATTACCATACAGTTGTATGCAGTATTGATTAATGCAGAACCCATTCTATTCATGTGGCTGAGCAATACATTCAAAAAATAAATTTTACAAAATTTCTAACCATTTTAAGAAACAAAAGCTTGTTTAGACTATCATGTCTATTCTCTCAGTCTCTTTAGTCATGTGGAAATTCCCATATGATAGACCTGTAATTTCTAGAAGATCTAACAAGATAAAACTGGTTGTACAGAATCTGTGTAACAAACCAAATTTAGGCTACCTATAAAACTGACTGTTGTAAACTTAATAGGGGATTTCCGCTACCTGAATGGCTTTAACTTTTCAAAAATTCTTTCTGCTAAACCAGAAACAATCAAAAAAATGTGGTTTATTTATTTTTCTCCGTAACAGACTTTGGGAGGTGGGGAAAAAAAAAAAAAGGCGCTCTGGTGTTAAAAATCTTAGTTGTAAGTTTGAAATGTGACCCCTCTTCAGTGGTTTCATTAGACCTCATGGTTGGTTTATCCTTTTAGAATAGTACATTGATCATAGGAAAAACCTACATCTGAGAGTGATTGTCTGGCAGCCCAAAGGAAGAACAGAGGTCCAAACTAGAGATTTCCTAAGTCAATAGTCCAGGAAGGCAACTAATTTTCATATTGTCTAGAACAGATTAAAACAAAAATATTATCCATTTTTAAAATGTAATTTCTACTATATTTCCACTGAATTTCTGGGTCCACTACATTTTTTTCTTTTTTTTTTTTTTTTTTTGTTTCCTAATTAAACTGAACTGTGTCATGGAAAATGCCAATTTTCAGAAGCCTCATTTCTTCAATTCAAGTTTTCAGTTATGCTTTCTTCTTTTTGTTGTTTCCTTTTCTCCATAGTTACTTATATTATTTGCGACAGCTGTAATTATATACACATTTGAAAAAATTGAAAACTGGGGAAAAAAATATGAGTTATCTTTGTATTTCAGTGATTTGTATGAGACCTTGTTCCAAAGGCCAACATACCACAAGGCAGTAGTTTTTGCTTTCTGTAAATTAATAAGGGATCAATTAAAATAAAAATCTACAATAAGTTCTGGAAACTTTTTTTTAACTTCTAAGTTCTCCCTCTTTCTTTCTCACTGCTTTTACTGAAATATTTATTAGAATCATAGAATCATAGAATTGTTTACGTTGGAAAAGACCTTTGAGATCATCCAGTCCAACCATTAACCTAACACTACCAAGTCAACCAATTAAGGGTAGAGTAATAATTTCATATTTCCCGGCTTGGTGGCTGGATTATTTTTTTATGAAAGTAAAAACTAGGAAACATTAAGGTTGGAAAGGACCTCCAAGATCATCAGTCCAACCATCAACCCAACATCACCATACCTACTAAACCATGTCCCAAAGTGCCACGTCTACCCGTTTTTTGAACACTTCCAGGGATGGTGACTCCACCACCTCTCTGGGCAGCCTGTTCCAATGCTTGACTACCCTTTCCGTGAAGAAATTTCTTCTAATATCCAATCTAAACTTCCCCTGACGCAACTTGAGCCCATTTCCTCTTGTCCTATCACTAACTACTTGGGAGAAGAGACCAACACCCACCTCACTACAACCTCCTTTCAGGTAGCTGTAGAGAGCGATAAGGTCTCCCCTCAGCCTCCTCTTCTCCAGGCTAAACAACCCCAGTTCCCTCAGCCGCTCCTCATAAGGCCTGTGCTCCAGACCCTTCACCAGCTTTGTTGCCCTTCTCTGGACACGCTTCAGCACCTCAGTGTCCTTCTTGTATTGAGGGGCCCAAAACTGGACACAGTATTCCAGGTGCGGCCTCACCAGCACCGAGTACAGGGGCACAATCACCTCCCTGCTCCTGCTGGCCACACTATTCCTGATACAAGCCAGGATGCTGTTGGCCTTCTTGGCCAGCTGTGCACACACAAGGACACTTGTGCCGAGCCAGCAGCTGGGGCACCAGGAAAGGCAAGCTCAGGTTAAGTGACCACCCAGATAATCCACCTACAGGTAAACAGGTGTCTGTTTAACTCTTTTAGGAGAGGTGAATGCTTTCTTTCTTCATTAATCACATCAGGCATCTACAGAAAATAGACTATTTACTTAAAACCAAATGAAATGTCTAAACTTGATGGTGTGAGTATCCCAACAGACATGCAAAGCCAAAAGGTCTGTGTTTTATTTTATAGCTAATCTATATTTCTGTCTTAGATGATTCCCACAAACTGAGAATGCTTTTAAAACTCATACAAACAGTCCCACTGAAATTAAGATGTAGGTTTTTTTCATGAAGTTATGGAAACCATTTACTTAGTTTCTCACTCACTGTAAAGCCACACTCCTACACCCAGAATTCTGGGAATACACCAAACACATGGAGCAAAAAATTTGTCATTAACCTGATTAAAATCTTAAGTATCTCATTGTCCTGGTTTTGGCTGGGATAGAGTTAATTTTCTTCCTAGTAGCAGGCATAGTGCTGTGGTTTGGATTTAGTAGGAGAAGAATGCTGATAACACGCTGATGTTTTAGTTGTTGTTAAGTACTGCTTGTGCTAGTCAAGGACTTTTTCAGCTTCCCATGCTCTGCCAGGCGCACAAGAAACTGGGAGGGGGCACAGCCAGAAGAGTTGATCCAAACTGACCAAAGGGCTATTCCATACCATATGACGTCATGCTCAGTATATAAACTGCGGGGGGGGGGGGTTGGCTGGGTAGCAGCGATCGCTGCTCGGGAACTGTCTGGGTATCGGTCGGCGGGTGGTGAGCAATTGCATTGTGCATCACTTGCTTCGTGTATCATTATTATTATTATCATTATTATACTGTTACTATTAGCATTACTATTTTACTTTATTTCAATTATTAAACTGTTGTTATCTCAACCCAGGAGTTTTTTTCACTCTTATTCTTCCAATTCTCTTCCCCATCCCACCAATGTAGGGGGAGTGAGCGAGTGGCTGCGTGGTGCTTAGTTGCTGGCTGGGGCTAAACCACGACACTCATGAAAACATAGCACAAAATACCAGCACTCATAGTCTAAATTCATACAGAAAAGCCTCACTATCCATAAAATTGCTGTACAAAAAGAGCTGCTAATATTTGCCCTTTTCCTGTGGCACTATACTCACCCCTCCACTGCCCTTCTGGGTCCTAAGGTTGATAGCACCAGTCTTCCTCAGACAAAAATGTGGTGGGAGGTCACAGCAAGTTATCAGCATCTCAAGTTTTTTGTTGGGAGGAGGTACTCACAGAGCTGCTCCTGAAAAAGGTGAGTCACTGGTTACTAGGCCACCTGCCAAATTAAACCAGCTAAAATCATCTTGGGCCACTGGAAGCCCCAGCTGGTCCTGAGACCCTGCAATGTCAGGCCAGTATAAAGCCTGTGGCCTTTTATTAGTAATGACAAGTTCATATTACTGAGTATGTCACAAAGCATCACCTTATTTCTGTGTTCTACCTGAGTGATGGGATCTGTTCTCTTAAAAAAAAAAAAAAAAAAAAAACAACCCAAAAAACCCCCACAATGCTTTAGCCCCATTATTACAGGTGATCAGAATTCAGAGAGAGGGACAGGATCTTCACAAGAATAGACATCTGTTTTGACACAGGCAATTTATGACATCAGAGTACTTTCTTTAGGAAAAAACAACCAAAAAAATCAACCTCCTAGACGTTCAGTAAGATTTGCATAAGAGATTTTTCTTGCTTTCTGGGAACCCTATTGGTTTCATACAAGAAAATCTACAAAGTTTTATGAAAAAAACCCAGGCACAGTATTTTTTTGTGTATTGTTTGCTTGGAAGCTACTTCACAGGGGATCTGGAAGGTGTAAACAAATATAATATGTTCAGTACTTCTGGCAACAACCACCTAGTAAGGGTAATGTAAACCTCTGTGATAAACTACAGTGTAGTCACTGATAATCACTGATGTTCTGTCAGAGTGATATGCTGAACACTACCCAAAAGTCTATCAGTGCATAATTAATTTTTTGTTCACTATGTTACTGAGCAGATTTTTGCAACATTATCCACAAATTTCCCTAAGTTATTCAAGAATTTATAATGTTATTATTTGAGTAATGCTCACTAAAAATAAAATCTCAAACATTTGCATTTTCCTTATTTCCTTCCTTGTCCTTCATCTTGTTTTTCTGTGATGAAATCAGTCAGCTGCATCATGTCTGGTTGCATCCTCAGACTGGAAAAGTTAGTATCATGAACACAAAACCATGAATATACTAATAAGAATAAAAAGGTCTGTAGTTTGGGGGAAATTAGCAGGTGACTTTTACTTATATAACACTGCAGAAATGCTATAGTAAATATTATTGCAGCTAGATAAAGCAATTTCTTATTAATCTATGGTCATAAAAGTTTGCAAAAACATGGAAAACATACAGATGCTCTGTGAGGTAAGGTCAGTTTGATTCTATTACACTGCTGAATTTCATTTCTTTTACACAAATAGTGCTATAATTCAGGAAGAAATATGAAGTGATGCTAAAAGATGAAGGGTGTGTAGTATTTATAAGCCATAGTGTTCTGCTGTTCACCATCCTCCCTTGACAGAGAAAATGGAAGCCACAATGGCAAATTCAAAGCTGAGACAACTTGATAATATCACTGAAATGAGGTACTGTGAAGTCTAGTTCCTGACAGAAAGAATTCTGCAGGAAGGAAATTTCATTCTCTGAAAAATCTCTCTTCATTCCTCCTTCCTCTCTGAGAATACTTTAGTAGTTTTTATGGTGTTCTTTACTTGCACTGTAACTGCTGGCTTTGAAGTGAAAATTACTTACTTCAAACTCAGTGTATCACATTTCTTGTCTGTATATACAACCAGACTATAAAATACTTAACATATAAAGTTAAGCTCATAATTGATATTTATCCATCAGAAATATGTAGTAAAGGTCCAACCAACTTAGTAGTCACTGTATAACACCAATAACCTTTTGGGTCAATTAAGGCTGGAGGAGGCTACTCTTCAGCTTAAAACTGGAGAACCAGTGAGCTGGATGCCTATACTGTAAGAAGGAAGCTGAAGTATGCTGACTCTGAATCTGCTTTTAGCTTCTTTAATGGATATACCATATACTATAGGAAGAGATATGTTTCAAATGCCCATGGTATTTTTTTCATATAGTATTGACTTGAGCTCTAGTGTCAAATTTATGTCTTACAGTATAAGTGAGCTTATGAGAAATCAGCAAATCTTTAGCTTGCCCATGATGTGTTTGGTTTTTTGTGCATCATTAGCACAGCCTACATCAAAAAGAAAATTTGCTGGGATGAGAAACATTGTTTTGTCACTGAACGATCAATAGTATGCTTGGCTTTTAGATCAGTTCTTCATTCCTTTTCAAAGTGACTACATTTATACATAATGCAGAATGATGACCTCTTCCTAAGCAAAAGTGAGCTGTTATATCTTCTCCAGAGTTTCTAAACAAATATTTGTGATACTGGTTATGCAGATTTGCTTATTTATGTGATCTTGTCTGGATAACCCTGCATTTCTTTTTGAGAATTGAGTATTTGCCAGGAAATGTAGATATTTCTCCGATAAATACGGTTCTTTTAGACACATTTCACATAATAAGAGTTCTGCTAGTTAGGTTGCTGTACCTATTTTTTTTAACCTCAGATAAAACAGATATCAAAGGGGTTTTGTTTGTTTAATTTTTTTACCATTTAATCCTAAGATACACAGCTATAATCATTGTGTCAAGAATTTCAAAGGCACCAAACTACAGTTTATTGAAAATACATACACACACACACATGCTTTTCAATGGAAAGCGCTGCTTTAAACTATGTAAGATGTTTAAATTATCTGTTTTCCCCTGAAAATTTGAACTCAAAAAAACAGGGGGCTAAAATCTTTTTCATTTTGTAGTAAATCTGTTTTTCTTTCCCCTTTTGTGAACATTGAAATGTTATATTCAGGACTTCATTTTTTTCAACAAATTGAATCATGGTTTACTCAGTGGCCTGGTTTCAGCTGGGATAAGTTTTCTTCCTAGTAGCTGGTATAGTTCTGTGTTTTGGATTTAGTAGGAGAAGAATGTTGATAGCACACTGATGTTTTAGTTGTTGCTAAGTATGCTTATACTAAATCAAGGACTTTTCAGCTTCCCATGCTCTGCCAGGTGCACAAGAAGCTGGGAGGGAGCACAGCCAGCACAGCTGACCCAAACTGGCCAAAGAGCTATTCCATACCATATGACGTCATGCTCAGTATAGAAACTGGGGGGATAGGCCGGGGAGCAACGATTGCTGCTTGGGAACTGTCTGGGTATCGGTCGGCGGGTGGTGAGGAGTTGCATCACACTTTTTGCTGGGTTTTGTTCCTCTTTTTCTTTTTTTTTTTGTTGGTTTTCCTTTTGACTACAAGTTTTTATTACTACTACTATTATTATTATCATTATATTTCAATTATTAAGCTGTCCTTATCTCAACCCATGACTTTTTTTACTTTTGCCCTTCCAATTCTTTTCCCCATCCCACCAGGGGTGGGGAGGGTGAGTGAGCATCTGTGTGGTGCTTGGTTGCCGGCTGGAGTGCAACAACGACACTCAGAGAATTTTAGCAGAATGTACTTTTATTGCCTCAGTTTCATTAAAATACAGGGACAATAACCTGGTCTTTTACTGATTTGATTCAAAACCAGTTAGCAACTCAGATCATAATTTGTTTTACTTGTTTGTTTTCCTTAATCCTTTGAAACTGCAATCTAGAATTCTGTATTCCTTTGAATTTTTTCTTAGAATCATAGAATAGTTTGGGTTGTAAATGACCTTTAAAGGTCATCTAACCCAACCACCCCTGCAATAAGCAGGGATATCTTCAACTAGATCGGCTGCTCACAGCCCCATCCAGCCTGACCTTGAATGTTTCCAGAGATGGGGCATCTACCACCTCTCTGGGCAACCTGTCCGGGGTTTCACCACCCTCATCATAAAAAAGTCTTCCTTATAGGTAGTCTAAATCTACCCTCTTTCAGTTTAAAGCCATTACCCCTTGTCCTGTCACTACAGGCCCTACTAAGAAGTTTGTCCCTGTCTTTCTTATAAGCCCCCTTCAAGTATTGAATACCAGCAATAAGGTCTCCTCGCAGCCTTCTTTTCTCCAGGCTGAACAACCCCAACTCCCTCAGCCTGGCCTCATAGGAGAGGTGCTCCAGCCCTCGGATCATTTTTGTGGCCCTCTTCTGGACCTGCTCCAACAGGTCCATGCCCTTCTTTTACTGAGGACTCCAGAGCTGGATACAGTACTCCAGGTGGGGTGTCACCAGAGTGCAGTAGAGGGAGAGAATCACCTCCCTCAGCCTGCTGGCCATGCTTCTTTTGATGCAGCCCAGGATTTGGTTGGCTGTCTGGGCTGCAAGTGCACATTGCCAGCTCATGTTGAGCTTCTCATCAACCAACACCCCCAAGTCCTTCTCTGCAGGGCTGCTGTCAATCCCTTCATCGTCCAGCCTGTAGTGATATCAGGGGTTTCCCCCACCCAGGTGCAGGACCTTGCACTTGGCTTTGTTGAACCTCATGAGGTTCAGATGAGACCACTTCTCGAGCTTGTCCAGGTCCCTCTGGATGACATCCCATCCCTCAGGCATGTCAGCTGCACCACACAGCTTTGTGTCACCGGCAAACTTGCTGAGAGTGCACTCAATCCCACTGTCTATGTCATTGATGAAGATATTAAACAGTACTGGTCCCAATACCAATCACTGAGGGACACCAGTCATCACGGATCTCCATCTAGACATTGAACCATTGACCACTACCCTCTGGATGTGACCATCCAAACAATTCCTCATCTACCTGTTGTGAATGGAGTGAGAGAGAAACACAAGTATACTTTATTGATATAAAACAGTGAGTTAAGAACATTCAATGGTAAATGCAACAGTGGTTTAACAAGATTCAATAGCAAGGTACACTTGTTTACTTACTGCATAGAGGACAGGGTCAGACAAGACTGTCAGGGAGACACTCCCATTGAATCATGAGGTTCAGAAAGGACTCCCTTGCTTTCTAAACTGCTTCCTCAGAGAGAGGTCTAGGTGCAGCTGGATCCTGTCCTAGTCCCAGACTTGGTCAATGGTTTATGTCTAAAGGACTATATATGCATAATCAATCCTTTATATCACTTAGTTAAGATTTCAAAGTTTAGCATGTGATTAGTCACTTACTGAGAATCTGTTTTGGCAAGGAATCTCTCAAACTTGAGAGGTGTCCCTACTCAAGGGGAGTTCCTGGTGTGCAGCCCACTGCCGTGCAGGAGAGTTCAAACGGCTCTTGGGCTGCTCACTATTTAAGGAGTAAGATGATTGCTTTATAGTCTTATTTGCATACTGACTGCAGATGTTAGTTTCCTCCAAATTTGGCTTGAGTTGGACATTGACCAGCACTGTGGTTAGGTGGACACATTGCCATAAATTAGCCCTTGGCTATTGTGTTGTTATCTGTCTCCTGCATGACCAGATGCATCCATTCCAACTGCCACTGGCCATTATCCCTTAAACAAGGTTATGGGAAAAGGTTGGGGCCGGGGGGCACATTGCCACACCACCCAACAGTCCACCCATCAAATCTATATCTCTCCAATTTAGAAAGAATGATTTTGTGGGGGACCATGTCAAAGGCCTTACAGAAGTCCAGACATATGACATCCGTAGCTCTTCCCTTGTCCACTGATGTAGTCACTCCATAGTAGAAGGCCACTATGGTGGTCAGGCAGGACTTGCCCTTGGTGAAGTCATGCTGGCTGTCTCAAATCATCTCCCTGTCCTCCATGTGCCTTAGCATAGCTTCTAGGAGGATCTGTTTCTTGATTTTCATCTTTTAGAAAGACTTTGGTTCTTTGGTTTCTCAAACAAAAAACTTATTACCTTAAAATCTACTGCATCACTGTTATTTAAGTCAAATAGAGAAACCAGAAGTTGTTATTCTGGACAAGATCTGAAGGTCCATCTAGTTCTATATACCATTGCTGATATATTAGATAAACCATCAAAAAGTTTCAGGGAAAACAGTCTTTTTGGACTTGAGACTCAGTCTGATCTTAAGCCTAAAAATACATTGTTTAAGACCATAAAATTATTCTGTCATTATTAAGTCAAACTAAGAATCTGAGACTCCATAATGCTCTTTTGACAGTGGCCAGCAGATGATTTTTAGAGAAAGAAGAATGAGTAAGAACCATACAGAATGATCTTTCCCCGGCATACTGTCCTGCCTATGAGTTCTCTCTATGAGAACACAGTACTTCCTTTTTTGTTTTAACCTTGATGCTTTAGGTTACTCAACTTTTATTAATTTTAATCTTGCTAATTTAAGGTACCACTAGCTTTTGCATAATGAACAATGCTGAACTCTCTATTGAACTTCCCCAAGCCATTCCTCCTCATTCATCTCTCCCTCATATATATTAGGAAAAATTTCTTTACTGCGAGAGTGGTCAAGCATCGGAACAGGCTTCCCAGAGAGGTGGTGGAGTCACCATCCCTGGAGGTGTTCAAAAAATGGGTAGACGTGGCACTTTGGGACATGGTTTAGTAGGCATGGTGATGTTGGATTGACAGTTGGACTGATGATCTTAGAGATCCTTTTCAACCTTAATGATTCTATTCTAGTTTTACTTTCATTAAAAAGTAATCCAGCCACTAAACCAGGAAACATGAAATTAATTATTACTCTACCCTTAATTGGTTTAGTGGTGGACTTGGTAGTGTTAGGTTAATGGTTGGACTGGATGATCTTAAAGGTCCTTTCCAACCTAAACGATTCTATGATTCTATGATCCCAATCTACATTCTTGACTGGAAGACATTCTGTAAATTTCATCATCGTCACCTCTATCTGGATTTTTTAAAAACTGTCTACTATATATTTATAGAGATGTAGTGACCAGAACTCTAAATAATGCCAAAGATATCAGCAAACTGGAATTCCTTCCAGAATGTTATCATTAATATGGCATATATGTCTCCAAATTCAAATAATTTATTTTTTGGTTTTGGATAGTCCTTTCTTATAACTATGGAAAACAATCTTCATGTGACTGATTTTTTCATTCTTTTTTTTAAAGGCTGAATTTTTGCCAGTTTGTTATTCCACGCTGAGGGACTAGGCTTTCTTTCTTTATTCTGGAAGGACATATTTATTAGAAACATGCTTCTGTTTCAATTTGTTCATTTTGACCTTGACTGCACTTTGAAAAGTATTGTCTCCAGTCCAACAACCATGCATCTGCCCCATAATTCATGAAAGGACATAGTAAGCCCATGTGTGGACATGGTCCAGAAAGTTTAATGACAAAATGATAAAATACTGCTCACTTCAGCAGTTATACTTGTGGTGACCCAGATTATCTGTGCGGTAATTATCTGGAATGAGATTGTCTTTTCTTGAAATGTAATAGTAGGAAATCTATATGTGGTATTTATATTGTTCTTCTTACAGAAAAATGTAATCACGTCACAATCATTAATATTATCATCCTTAAAATACCAAAGAGATGTTGGGAAATATTGTTATATCAAACAAATAGAAAAGCTCAGATGCAAAACCAGTAAACCTCTTTGAAATGTTTAGGTAGAAAAAAATATGAAATAGGATAAATGGGTTTACAAGACCACAATGTCATGTATGGCAAGATTTTGAAAGCTGGCAGTGGCTAAGGCATACAGCTTCTCTATCCAGTGGAGGGAAGTCACACATACAGAGCAACCAGCACAATGAACTGAGGATGCATAAGCTTGAAGTCTATATTTGGTAAGCAATAACTGAATTGCTGTCTGGTTTTGTTTGGTTGGTTTTTTGTTTGGTTTATGAAGACAGGAAGCAGGAGAGGAGGAGAGTGCTTATATCCACTTTTTCGAGGGTCACAAAGATCAGGAACTCTGGCCTTACTTCAATTCAGCCTTGTAACTCTCCAGAAACATATTCTAGCTACTGGACTATTGTGCCAGTGAGTGCAAGGCGGCACTGTGATCTGGACAATATCCAGATTTTGTGTGGAACATTGGATAAAAGCAGAAATAGTCTCAAAATGAGAAGTCAAGCTTTGACCCTTCTTCCAAAATAGTAAAAATATTACATTTCATAATCACGTGTCCTCCTGTCTCTCCCCATAAGACTCCTATCCTGACCGTAAAGCAGCTTAGTCTTACCATGCAGAATAAAGGCACCCCTTGATGCACTCTTTTGCCCAAGTAGCAGCAGCATCTCCTGGGCCTTCACTGCAACAAGACGGGTGCAAACTTAAAATACCTTCTGACCCTTAGTACCTAAACTCTTTTAAATCACCCTCTGGGTCTCAGATGACTATCTTGTACTTCAGATGCCTAAGTGCCTTTTTGGATCTCACTATTAATATTTATTGATTTAAATGGCACTTAAATTCAGTGGTGCTTTCAAAAATCCCATTCATCTTCTATCTGTATTTTTAGGAAGCTATTGCTTTTAAAACCCAGCACACAGCAAAAATCCAAACCTGGATTAGCTGAATCACAGGCTGACCAATCTAATCAATGATGTGGACTTCCTCACTAATCGTGCATCTGCTAATGTACATACAGTTAAATAATAAAAGTCTATTCCAAAAGTCTGAGTTGGTGCATACACTTACTTTCATACAGCTTAGCAAACCAAAAGGTCAGTTGACAAAAGTAACTGTTTTACAGTATATATCCCATCTTCATTTACAGAGATTTTATTTCCATTTTGATGTATGTAATTTTTCCTTTTATATTTTTTTCCTGTGGAACACTTAGACAAGATCTAGAACATACAGAAATATAGCTAATATCTATCCACTCAATTTTATGTGAGTACAAAGGCAGTGCTCCTTTTAGGGAAATGTATTTAAAATATTCATATCAGGGTAACAACCTTTTATGATGAAAAAAGTATTATTTTCTGTATAGATAATAATAACAACAGCGACAACAAAGGTTTTTTTTCTGACACAAAAATATTCTAGACATGTTGAGGTCATACCTGACATGTCCATCTTTCAGTTAAGATGGTTTCTTTGTCCAGAAACAAAAATCACAGAAATCCCATAAAAGTGTGTTCCTGTAAGGATAATACAGAAAGATTTTCTTGTCAGAGAATGTTTTCAGCTATACTGCAATGCCTGCATTTCAAAAAGAAGAGCAAAGGAGAAAATACTGATCCACAAAACATACAAGAACATTATGTACAGTATGTAATCCTGAAATGATTGTTTGCCTTTATAATTACTTTGCACATAGGTTTCCCTAATAAAAAGTATTTAAAAGACTCAAAGTACTTTTGCACAGTTGTAAAAATATTAATTTGGGTGGAATTATTTCACATAAAAGAAAATTTATTTTACATTTTACCTTTAAAATAAGTTTGGTACTATTATTTAAACAATTATTTTCTAAATACACATAATAAAATAGGAAAGATTGCATTTCAGTGTCTTGAACAAAATAGTTCTAGTCTTTTTAAGATGAGATACCACATTTACAGAAAGCTTAAAATATTTATGAATACTTACTTAGTATTCTCTTCATTTTTTTTTTCCACCTAAAGCTAGAAGCTTAAAAGATAAGAAGAAATCCTACTGGTTAGTCAAAACATTTTCTGGAATCTTTGATATGAACCTATTCAGAGGTGCATGATCTGAAGACAATGAGTATAAGATTTAAGACTTTTTTTCTTTATCTGGAAAGTCACCAGATTGAAGCTACTGTCAGATAACTTTATCTGATTTTATATTACAATATCATTACCTTTTTGGGTTTTACCTTTTTACCTTTCTGGATTCCTTAAACAAGAAACATACATTTCTTCAGAAATAAAGAGAATATCAATATATGTAATTATAAAATAAAAAAGAAATACAAAACAAAAAAAGTAATTAAGAACAATAAGTTATAGTGTTGCTTGCATAGCACATTTAAGCAGCTGCTTAACTTTTGCTAATTTGTTGAAATTATTTCTGTCACGTTTTCAAAGAAAGATACTGAGAAAAAATTGTAAAGAATTACTAAAGTTACCTGAATTTATTTTATTCCTGATATTTCTTTTCACAAGTCATGTCCTATTCTCCTATTGTTATATCACAGGTAAATCTGATTTTGCTAGTATCATTTACCTTTGTAGCTTGCACTGATGCACACTGCTGGAGGTGTGTCCAAGTAGGTTGGAGATGTGTGTGCTCCAGCTTTACACATACCTGTGCCATTACCTGTGATCTGCTTATGCTCACACCAGTGAGAAAGCACCCCACTGTGCCAGTTCCACAGCTCAAAGTGTGGGTCCCTATGTGCTGCATGCTGTCACTCGAGGAGGTTGTGCAGACTCCTCAGAGTCTGATGAAATGAGGTCATGAGGTCATGATGCCCTGGGGAGACTGGCAGCACCAAAGCAGGTTCGCACTGTTGCTGTTTCCTCTCCCTAACGTTTGATTCTGTTAAGTCACTCTGAAATCTTCAAGTGGAATAGAAGTCTTTCATGATTCAGAATGTCAGGCGTCAAAATCTCTAATAGTACTGCAACAAAAAACATGATTTTCAGTGCTGCTGATGCTGCAAAAAGACAACTAAGGCTTTGTTTATACATCTGCAAAAAATTAAGTTGTGCACATGTCATTTGGGTACAATGCTACTAATCTTGCTTTGTCACTTTTTTGACTTTCAGCTCATTTCCACCTTGATCCTGCATCAAATCCATGCAGCTCAGTTCTTTGGTAACTGTTTTGCATCATAATGTTCTTGCATAGTCAAGGTAGAAGCATCAATAGGTTTCTTGTGGTCCTAGTACATTCTAGAGCTTCAGAGTTTCTATGAGCAAGTACAGTAAGATAATCACCAGTCCTCAGATCCTCAGCCACATTGTCATGAGAAATATTTCCTTTTCTGTACTAACTCCAGCCAGTGTATCATGATCAAACACTGAGAGGTGATTCTCCTTCTAAAGAAACTAACCAGGCACTCTAAAATGGTCACTGCTACTACATAAATACTTTTCACATACTAATACTGTAGCTATAGGAAAGGCTATTCTGTAAACTTTGAACATTTGGATGGATTTGTTAAAAGTTTTCCTTTTAATCAGGTACTAAAATTAGTTAAAATAGTTCTATTCTTGTCTTCTCTTCTTCAACAGGAATTTTTCGCTTCCTTTATCTTATTTTCTTCAATTGTGTGGGCTTTCAATATCATGATATGAAACTCCTGTACAGCTGGATACTTGTGGGGGAAATGTCAGCAGATAGGTATAATTTTTTTTTTAGAATTCATGCTTAATATATTATGTATGTTAAAGTGGTTTAAAAAAAAAAAAGAGGAGAATTTGCAGTTTAATATTTTTCATTTTTGTTGCCTCCTTTCAGAGGCATTTATGTCCCTTTAAGTCAATTTAAGGTTAAAGAATAAAAATAAAAAAATGGAGCTGACAGAAACTCAGACGTCTATATCAGAAATAATCTTGTTCCCATATGAAAGTGGTATAAAAATAGTGGATAATCACATTCTCTATTGTTGTCCTCTTCAATGTAATTAGAGGTAAAAGGCAATGGGTGCTACTGTAGTTCCAGTAGTTTTGTCCCTTATTTAAGTTAATGTATCTTACATCAAGCTATGTTTTGGAAGGGAAGTTTTTTATTATTTGTCACATATCTCTACTACTCATGCCTTCTCCCTCATCTTCAGGCAGCAGGGCACAAGGACTGGTTCTGAACATGCAGAACAGTTATGAAAGTATTTTACAAGATGATTCATATATTTAATTTTTTTTTTTAAATATCTACACAGAGTGGTGGATAACTTTAACTTATGGTCACAGTCAAGAGCACTATGTTGTTTTTATGTTAATGGCAGGATATATTTGATTAAATGCATAAAAATAGGTTGCAACCTTTTCATGTCCAGATGATATAGTATCAGCAGTGTGATGTGATCAGGAGATATAATTCTTTCGTGTTTTTCCAGTCAGTGATTTCTGTGACTGTGACAAACAATTTGCTAGATTTCTGCCTTCAATCCAATAAAAAATCAAAAATAATTTGTAAAAACCAATTTTGCATGCATGATCATGGCTTTTCTCTATATAGTAAAGTCTTAAATTATATTTGAAGATGAAATCAACAGGTTTCCAAACAGCTTTTATGTGATGTGATCTTCAGACTGTAGAACAGTCTGTCTCAAAATAGGTTTTGAAAAATGTTGTTCTTTATTAATTTTGTAGTATGGTTCACAAATGAAGTATAAGGAGAGCATTTCTACTTGTAATTTCCATTTGTGTTGAAAATAAAATGAGAAATTTTATTTTTTATTCCCTTTATATCTTTTTATATTTTCCGAGTTGCCTGAGATATTCATGACCTAACACTTTAGAGAGCATATTCAGTAGGAGGGGAAATGGTGACCTTAAATAATTACATAAGGAACTCTATAGAAGGAAATCTCACCAAAATTTTGTGCAAGGTGAGGGAAAACATTTCATTTCTGTGTGTGTATCTAGGTCAGTGCATTTTTTGTCTGTAGTTATGGTCACAGCTAAACATACTCATAATCCAAAGAGACCAACACATCATCTAGATGTAACAATTTGGAGGAGATGTAAGGCAATTCTGAATCACGTTGTAAAGGATATTAAGGCAGACATCTTAAGTGGTTTATGAAGATTCATAAAGGAGAAAATGACTGAGACCTCAGTGATGACATTCACCTGAGAGACATTAATTATAGATTTCTTGTCATTCAGGATTAATGTATGTCTAGCCATAATACAAAAAGGGGCAGATTGAACAAAGATAGAAAAAAATGTACTTTTATGCTGAACAAGAGGCAGCATAAGAGAGAGCATAGCCTTACTGTGCCTATACCAGCTGCATTATATTTCCCTTCCACTACAACATAACACATGCTGACTTTTTTAAGGTTCTGTGAGACAGAGATAGTAGAAGTCATCAAAGACTACTTACCCATTTCCAATAATGAAGGCAAAAATACAGAAGCATATGACAAAAATGTTCTTTTCTTGCTCTTACTTGCTGTCTAGGTCAAGCAACTGGCATGTCAACAATAAGTAGTACGTTATGTCCCACTTAACTGAGCAGACACACACAAACCAAATCACGCTTGGGCTTATAACAAGGTAAAAGATCTGTCTAGACATTCATTCTGTCCATTCTGCATGTCCATCTTACACTGTTGCCATTTTATTTTTTCAAGGTCTGGCTTGCTGTAAGATACTTCAGTGAAAAGGAATTAAAATATAAATTTTTCTCTCTGTTTGTGACATAGCCTCTTTAAACTGACAAAAGCTAACAGATTTATCTGTGGTAAAAGAGCACTCTTCATAATAAATTACAATTTATGCCCACAGGTCAGAAGGATCCTTTGTCTCCCTGTACAAAACACAAAGATGACACAATGACAATTATCTCCATGGGGCTTCTCTAACAACATTTCCAATGGAGAACAATATATTACACATCTATAACAAAACACTAAACTGACTGCAGGTCCCTAGAAAATCTTTCTTAAAAGTATAATACTAATTTCACACAATACACTACAGACACTGAAACTACCCACATTAAGTTTTTGTGCAATTAAATTAGAATAGATTAGATGTCACTCATGAATTATCTTCTATTCTTCTACAGTAATTCATTTAATTGGCCTCAATGATCAACTATGAGGTTTCTCATCTCTAGTCAATTTGTTCTGCCTAGGAGCAGAGTTTGCAGGAGATATATCAATTCTGAACACTTTTCTTCAGTTCACTCCAGGTCCTCAAGTGATTACATGACTAGACATGCACAAGGATTCAGCAAAAGTCACCAAAAAACATCATCCAGACAGTTTTAAAATACCACTTCTTTAAATTTTGTGATTAGTTTCTACTTATCCAGCAAGTCATGTCTTTAAATTTATTTCTCACCAGGTTATTTTTGATCAAGTAACGTCCAGAGTTAAAAGAATATAGACAGCTATAATATTCGATTTAGCACCTGATATTTAAGTTTGAAAGCAGTGGATATACAGAATTAACAGCTGTAGATTTTGTAGTCAAAGTATAAGACAATATTACTAAAAGCATGGGTCAGTAACTGAAATCCTTCTAATCAGGTTGCAGTCCACGTGAGGATAATACTTTTTTGCTTTTTTTTTTTTTTTAGTAGTATTTAAAGCAGATCAGTATCAGGAAGAAGAAACTATTTGAAAGTGAAAGGCATACAGATTAAGATGGGGAGAGCAAGGTATGAGTTCAATGTAGTAAAACTCTTTTTCTCCTTTACCATTATTTTGTGCATGTATGTGCATGGGTGGGTGTGGATATACAGGTACTATTGGTTGGGTTTTACTGGGTACCTGTATAATTTGTAAAAAGCATCAATATTTTGCTTAGAAAATCAAGCCCATCTAGGTTAACCAGTTAATTGTAATTTTAAAATGTTCCCTCCCCTCCAAATTTGTTTGTTTTACTCTTCTGACAGAAGCATTTTTCTCTTTTTTCTGAAACATGGTTTTGAAAGTTGAGAAACTGAAATCTTCTCACACTGTTTTCAGGGAAAAGAACTTTTCTTTAGCTGGAGGTCTGTTTGCACACCTCAGTACGAGCATTTCTACAACTAACACATCCAGAGCTTTCTGTTAAATCATCTAGCCAGCCACCTAACTCACAATAGCAGCCTACCCTCGTGACTGGCTGATTAAGCTTCATCAGTTGTCTCTGAAGAGAACTCTGATGGGGGAGTCAGATCAGACCTGAGGTTCTCCCTTCGCAGCAAAGCTGCACAGCAGAAGCAGAAGCAACCAAAGAGATGGCAGGAAGCCACTCCAAACCAGTTTAGTTCTCCACCCTCTTTCCCACTTAGGTAGGGAATGAACAACAGCACGTAGGGCAGTGGAAGCTTTCACAAGAGGAAGAAAAGGGAAGAAAAATATGTCTCTTTAAAGATACACCCAGAGAGTCTAACAAAAGCATAGATAGATTAATCTCTTTCCATTATATTCCTACATTACCACACATAGGATGCAAGCAATCAAGATTTCTGGTGTGTGTCAGGGCTATCTTCCTGGTACCAGTACCAGGGTGATGATGTCTAAGCTGTAACTTGTTCCACATAGTTACTTCAATTTAAAAAAAAAAAAAAAAGTTTCATCTGTACCTGATTGAGCAAGCTGCCAATGAACACCTCTGGAGTTGCACCTGAATTTTCTCAATACCTCTGAAAATGGAAGATTCACAGCATTTTGCAGTGAGCTGTCAGCCTTTTGTAGGAACAGAGTAGTAATCATTTCTTTCCTCAGCTAAGCTGTTGTATTTTAGACCTTCAGCATTTCAATTTATGCCTGAGTAGTTATCTAAAGACAAGAACAGGTAGAGCAAGAATATTCATACATATTTAACAGGTGATATCTGGATTTAAGATCAGGATCTGTGTATCAGGAGGATACTCTGGAGGTTGTATTTCAAGCCTAGGCCTCTAAAATGTCTTGGAGATTAACAAAGAAAAATCGTTCCCTTGGAATATGAGAATTAATTTGTAATAGTTGTCACATTATATGATACTTCATTCTAGTATTTTAGATCACAAAGTTTAGCTAACAATAGAGACCCTTAAAGGTAGAAATACCTCCAGAACACCTCAAGACTTGGAAAACAAATTTGGAAAATAACCCTAACGGTACAGAAAAAGTCAGGTGATTATTTATTTTTTATAAAGTTTATTATTGGGGACTTTCAACTTACAAACCTGAAGCAGATTCCAAAAATAATGACACACTATAAATATTTTTTAAGTATTGTAATTTTATTGATACTTAAGATACTTAATCCTCAGAATTAAAAGATCAGTTCTGTGTTTAAGAAAGGAATAAACTATGTGGAACAAGGTACAGCTTCAGCATCAGCATTATTTTCTGCGTGTTCTGTGGTAACATCTCAATAAAGGATCAGAACATTTGGATATGAAGTTTGGAATTCAAACCCAAAGGACAAATGTTTAATGCCCCCAGCATTTACACAGTGCTATTAGTCTATTCTTACAACAGTAAAATGATCATTGAAATCTTCTCCTGCTTAAAAGACTAAAACACACTTGTGGAGACATTTCTAAAAGAATTGAGCATATATTCACATGTGAGTTTCAAACTCATAGTTTAACATCAAAAGCCACCATGATGCAAAGTGCTAATCTATAATAAATTCTCTCTGCTTGTATAGATTATTAACAAGATGTTGACAGGCTGCTTTTTTATCAGCCTGATTTATCTTGGATTGCTTACCATCATTTCTCACCCCTCAAACTTTATGTCAGAGGAGATATAATTTCTCCTCTTGCAGCCATGGTAAAGCTTTCATTAAGGCATATGGCCTAACTTAACTGAGAACAGCATGCTCCAGCACATTGACAAATACAGTCCTGTGCCAACAGCCCATCTAGGTACAGTTGTCCTGCTGGGTATCCTGCCTTGGGCACTGGATAGCTGCTGCAGCACACTATTGCAAATAAAAGTAGACTAAATATAAATTGTACATTGCTAACAATGAAAATGGTGCATATCTTCTAGAGTGCATTATATTAAAATTAACCTAACAGCTTGAATCCAGAGATTTCTGATACGATAAAAAAAAACCAGTCTGGTTTTGGATTAATTGACCTTTTCCCTGTAGAGAAACATCAGGTGAAGCGGCATGGTTGCCTACCTTTAGTGCTTAGTCATTATGGCAATATTTTAAGGGAGGGGACATTGTATTGTAGTACTACTGCAGATTCAATCTTATAAAACTGATAATTCAGGATAAGCCTTTATTCAAAGAGGAGAGTGAAACAAGAATTTTCTTTCCTGTTCCCATATTTCTTTTATTTTTGAATAGTGGAATGACTACCCCAGAATAAGATCAGGTTTGGGGAATTCATATGTAAAAAAATTGTTTCTCAGATACTTTAGTCAAATTTCAGAAGAAAAACTTAATAGTTTTAGAGAATTTTTCAATTACTCCAAGTATGAGCAATCTAAACATTTGGGCAGACTGCAATAAAGAATCTTATCTTATTGTATTTCAGTGTACATGCTGTTTTTCAGGGAATGCAATACCAGCTTCTACTTATCTTGCCTGATTATTGACAGTACCTAAGGCTAAACCTATGCATGAATCACATTCTTCACTTTTCAGAAAAAATCATAAATGCAATTCCAATTTTTTTCTCTAATGAAAAAAGAAAGTTGTTAAATTATTTGGTAATAAAATGAGGGCATTTATGAAAAAAATATTTCAAATATGATGATAATATTTGCATGCATGTAGATTGGTATTATATGGAATTTAAATATTTTATATAAAAAAAACTATGAGAAACTGTAAAATTAAAACTTCCATACTAAAAAAAAGCATGAGATATTTTGACTATAAGAAAATATGAAATCAAAACATAAATACATTCTTAAGGACTAGAACACCATTTTCAATAAATATTTCATTTTTGTAAAATGTTATTTTTAACAGGGAAAAAAATTCTTTGTGAAATGTGTTGAATTTCTTTTTCAGGCTAGACTGTTTTAGAGGTCCATGTTAGATAATAAAATGTATTTTTGAAAACTTTAAGATAGATATGTTTGTTTTGCTTTAAGTAATATGCCCCTCAAAATTGTATGTGAGGCATTGTCTTTCCTGAGTGAATAGCAATGGAGGGTATTTTTTCCTAATTATAAAGAATCTAGGCAGAAAAGAGGGGAAAATCCAGCCTTGGTGAGAAAAATCACTCAAGAATAATAGCTAAGTTTAAAGCTGGTAAGTCACTACTTCTCAGTTCTTGGCAATGAGGATGTTGTGCTCTGGTTGAGAGAAGAGTGATCAAAAGAGAGCAATCTGTTAAGAGGAGGACCCTACAGCGAGTCAGAAGCTGTCAGCTTCTTGAGGCTGACATGGACTGATTGAGAATCAAGGTTTAAGGTAGATGAGCATTTACCAGGTCTTCAAACACCAACATACACCATATTTATGTAGGGACTGAAGGAAATACCAAATGTAAGTCAGTTAATAACTGTATTTTTGCTTCAAAACCATCTCTGGCTGCTGTAAAGATTTTATCAAAATAGACCATATTTTGTTTTTAAGTATCTGCTCTTTAGTTACATAATGCTGTTACTTTCCAAGGCTTTCAAAGAAAAATCTTGAAGGCACCAGGAAAATGACACTATTTCTAACTTTAAAGTTAGCTGTCGAGGAGGTTTACCTCAAAAGCTAAAGTAAGAATGATCTGTTCACAGAGAAACAGAGGGGTAAGTCATCTACTTCAATCAGACACAAGGATAGAACTGGCCGACAAAAGGGAAAGCTGACTCAGCGACCATCTTATTCCGAAAGACGTACTTCAGAAATGAGAGTTAATTACTCAGGTCCTCAACAGTAAGTGTAAGTGTTCTGTGGATATCAGGAATACTTTCATTTTCAAAAGAACTGAAAATTTAAATTTTAAAACTTTTTTTCTTCCTCTAGATGATAGAAATCGGGAAGAAAGCTCATATGGGTGCAAATTATCTTGTATCAGTCTAGTGTGGGATCCTCCACTTTTCTGTAAAATGGGACCTGACGCAGAAAAAATCTTCTGGCTTAGAAACGTCTAAGAATAACTCTTGTAAGGTTTAACAGGATGGTTAAACACATTTATATAAACTGTATGGAAAAACACAACCATTTGTTATATAAAACACTCACAAACATTTCTTCCCACTCTTCCTTGATTCTTTTTCCCCATTTTTCTCTGCCTTTTCTGACTTAACAGTCTATATATATATATATGCTGTCTAGATATAAATTAGTCAATATTCCCCTCACACAACAAACTTTATTGATATTTGCACATTGCTTTTAACTACCTGAGAGAAAATGATTTTACAGTAATAGAATTTAAAACTAAGAGAGTCCCACTAAGGTTACTGTTCATACAGTCTGCTAGACCTACTACATAAGGTGTGTTTCTACTGTTTTATCTATTTTAATTTCAAGAAAAGAAACACTCAGGTTCTTACAGTTTCCCAGAAGAATCTATTAGGTATTTTAATGGACTTGCAGAAGAAAACAGTTTTCAATACAAATGTTTCTTGCTCAGATTCATCACATTATTTCTAGAATCTCCACATAATTTTCAGAAACAATACTTTATTGGAGAGGAGGGTTGTTTTGTTGAGACTACTCAGATATGTATAAATTGTGATAGTTTTCTCCTAACAGTCATTTGTTCTGTATTCCATTAATCATTGCATAATACACGAAGGCAGTAAAATACAGGACAGAAATTTCAGTGATGTCCATGATGATTTGCACATTCTAAACAAATGTGTTTTATATTTTGTTTTGTATTATAGAATCTGTGTATAGTTTTGACATACAGCAGTCTATTTGGAGTGTGTAATTTGTTTGATTTCTCTGCTGCCTATTGGTTCCATAACGTTAAAAAAAGAAGCTCTAGAATTGACAAAAGAAGGTGTTCTTAAACTTGGACCACTCAAGTGAAGAAGCATGAATGCCCTAGACTGATGATTACAACACTCATTTGGGAATGGACGTAGCTCACTTCTGGTTCTGTTGCATATACAATTTAGGAGTTTTAGCCAGTGAATTTGCAAAGTGCACTGAAAGTCCTGGAAGCAAATATGCAATTGCTGTGCTCCCTTTTTCCTCCCCATAACCTGTAAATTTATTTCTTCTGAATCTGTAATTTGTCCATACCTGGCTACAATAAGCCCAAGCTTTATAAAGAAAGAGTAGATGCTGACTTGTCTTTTCATAGTATTCCCAGTAAAATTAGATTACGCTTGACATTTAGGGTAACATACAGCAAAGCAGAAGTGGTCTTGGTGAAGAGTAATAAATCTAGTTGTTCTACCTCCTTAGCAGGAATTATAACTTTGGAGTAAAAGATTAGGGCGTCACCCTTCCAACTCCTCTTTAAAACAGAACAAACATGTTGTTAGGCTCTACTCTCAGGAGAGAACTAAGTGACTTGAATTCTGTGTTGACCAGGCGTAGCCCTGGTTCTGCTGGCTTCTGATGTAGAAACATCTCTAAATTTAGTTTTTTCAGTGTGCTATGACCTGGATTCAGACTGAGGGAAGAAGAGTGTATCTGTAGGTTGATGACAGGGATATTCCTCTAGAAAAACAAAACAAAACAAAACAAAAAACCAACAAACATGTACTTAAATCTTGTGAAATAAGCTCTCCTGCTTTTGGGAGAATATTCCAAACAGACTTTTATTTTATGAACTTCTTTTCATTGAATGAAAATGGTCAGAATTACTAATCTACTTTCCTGGATTCAACTGTGTAGTGTGCAATTCAATGCTTTTGATGTAAGATATTTTCCAAGCATATCACAATGTCAGATAATTTTGCCTGTGTTTAGATGTGTTTCTGAAAATGTGCAGGCATCCAAATTTAGGCAAGTAGTTCATACTGGAGGCCACCATTCATTTTAGACTCTTCAAGTTTAAGTAGCTCTGGAAAAATAAGTTCTTTAAAGTGTTTTATGAGATTGACATACCTTGACCTTCCTGAATGCCTAAATATGTGACTTGCATTAACCTAAAGTCATTTAGATAGTTTTAAGCATTTAGCCTACACCTCAAACATTTCTGCATAAGAGCTCCAGGAGCTTAAGCAAGCTAGTCTTTCAGAACACACTATAATTCCATGGGACTTAAGGGACGGACACTATTTCCATAGTCAAATATTGCATTCATTCTAGACTAAGACTGTGAAGAGAAAAGGAATTTTGTTGTGATACTTGAAATTACTTCTACAGCATTATAGATGGTAAATAAAAGTTTTTCATTCTCCTTTACTAATAATAAAGCATTTAATGCATTCAGTTTTGATCCAGGCATGATCATCCTCTCAGTGAATTAGTGAAAAACTTTAATTGACTTCACTTTTTCAGGATAAAAAATTAGGAAATATCACTGAAATTTGTTTATAGAGTGCTAACGGGGCTTTTTTGGGGGGCGGGGAGGGAGGTGTTTATATTATTTTTATATTTTAAAACATGAAATGTAATTTTTTTTCTGATTTTGAGTTTGACGGTGGCAAGAGTCAGTTTATTTTTAATTGCATAAAATTTGCTAAAAGTCACCAAATGAAACTAGGATAATCATGTATTTAAGACACACAGTTGAGATCAGAAATATCCTGCAGGTGCCAAAACTTACTATCTTGGGCAGAAGGCTTCCTTAGCTCTCCTCACTGACAGCAAAATTTGAGCACATTTTTTCAGGAGTAGTTTTTCTTATATGTTTACTAGTACTTCTTAACAGATATTTCTTTTTTGTTGCTGTTGACTAAATCTCTCCTGAAATTTTAAGTCAAATATTGTAAAGCTGGGGGCAAACACTGAGAGACAGTATCAAAGTTGTTTTAATATTTAACATAGTTTTAAATGAAAAGTTTCAAGTTGCAGTGTGAAATAGATTTCAGTTTGTATATAAAGAATTTTGATTGCTAAATGATGAAGAAGATATCAAGCCAAAATTAAAATTTCCAGCTGGACTGAATTAATGTTTCCATTGTCCTGAAATTGTACAAATAAATTTATATATATAAATACATATCCATATATAAATATTTCCTTTTTTATTTGTTAGAGAAAAAAAAGAGCAGAAATCTATTGTACGTTAACTCTAATTTGACACCAGCAGTCAACTAAAAAAAAAAATCTGTTATGCTTTGCTATTAAATAACAATCTGAATAAGCATTCTCCAGCAATAGTGTATCAGACATGAAAAATTTTAATTCGACAATAGAAAAGAAAAAGCACAGATGAAGAGGAGCAGCATAAAATAATATCCAGATCTTCCTAAGTCTCCCTAATCAGAGGAAAAAAAAAAACCTGACTTTGTCTGTTAAGGACTGACTTGATAACAAGACATATATTTTTACACCCAGCTTCTGGTGTCAGTGATATTTTTGTTAATATTTTCTAAAACAATCTGTCAGTTAGTTTGAAATGCAGTGTAACTAACTTGCTTGGGCATCCTACCTATCAAATCATCCTTGTATCAGTGTGCCCACAATAATGTTACTCCAGCTAAAGCTCAGCAGCTGCTTTGTATTTGACAAAACAGCCATTATATATAACTTCTTACAAAAAGCCACACCCTACTGTTGTTTTATAATTACTTCAGATGGACCCTTTGAACCTTTTCTAACATCACACCACCACTATGTCAGAACAGAAACTATATAGACATATCCAGTTATAGTTCTGGGAATAATTTTTTGTATTTTCCTTAAGTTGTCAGAAAAAAAGAAAAAAAAATCTAAAATCAGCAAGAATAATAATCTGCAACAGTACAGAAATGAATCTAAAATTTCAAAGAAGTCTTGTGACCCAGAGAAGGTGATGTACAATGAAGAGGTGATAAACATGGCAATATATGCACAGTAAGATTGAGATCCGATGCTTGAATCTTAGTCCCACTTCTATCATTGACTGAACTTCACACTTTTCATTTGCATCATTTTGCAAAAATGAGATGGCCTTGAGATTTCTGCTTTAAAATAGGGATAGCTAGATAAGACATACTAGGAGACCTGACTTTTTAAATTGAGTTTTGGAGTCTGCATCCTTTGTGATAACTGAGCCTCAGCAGAATTAATGACATTTGCTCTCTTCAAAAATGTATTATGAACATGTAACTGAGGTTCATGAGTAACGTTTATATGGAAAATACTATTGAAGGCATTGCAAGGAGTAGAAATACTACCTGAAAGTTCCTGACTTGCCTCTCACGGTAATTTCTTTAGGTTCTGTATATTCCTATAAGTGAGCTACAGCCTGAGTCTGAAGTTTGCTGTGTTCTGCCTTACCCTACTGGTTCTTTTTAATTTTGAGATATGTCTGAATTGCATCTATCACTTGTTTTGATTCTGTGGTCCTCTTGTCATACAAATACCTAATAAAATTGTTCAGGTTTAAACATACAAGACTGGCAATAGTCATCTTTGATCATCTGTCTTAAATTAGCCCTCACTAGAAATGGGTTTTTTTGCAAGTACAGCAAATTAATTGCAAATCCTAACCTGCAGATTTATAAACTGCATCAGTGTTCTGCTATGTTTGTTATATAGTCTATTTGATTTTTCAATGCTGGTTAAAGAATACTAATAGGCAAAAGACAGTTGATGTCTGTTAATTAGAGATGCATGATACAAAAATCATACATTGATCTAAAAGTGTTTTACCTCCCAGTAATAAGAATTGCATATATCCTAACTATGTTTTGCACAGAATGTTTCCTGAAGTAGGAATTTTCAGGGACCTAACTTTTCCACAGATCTCCAGATAGTGGACTGGCCTTTCCATGTCAGGCAGCCAGGTTTAAGGCACACTTATTCACAACAAGGGCTAGACTAACAGATCAGAGGCAAGCTACCATTGCTCCCTTTCCATCCATTCCAGCAACATATGCAACTTAGCTAAAACAAAGAAAAGTTACAGTCTCCAAAGTTTTTGTTCCACTGTTAACCTCCTAAGTCCCATGCACCTGTACAACTCAATACTAAAAAAGTCATTCAGCCATTCAGCTCTTGTCCGTGTCCATGAGACAGGTGATGTGTAAGCAAGTCTTTGAGAGAAATCATAGAATTGCACTGGTAGTTCTTTCTCTGTTGTACAACAGTTCTTGCAAGAATGGGTTCCACAAATTTGTGGTAGGATCTAGGAACTCCAAATTTTCCTACATGTCTTAAATACTGTAAAAAGACTGCTTCCAATACAAAAGGATAGTAATAGAATTTTTCAGGCCTTTTATATAATTCTCTATAAAGGAAGGTTTTGAATTTAAATTAAACCAAAAAGAGATGTCAAAGGAAGAAGAATCAAAAAAAAAAAAAAAAAGAAATTAGGCAAAAGAACAGAAAAACTCATGTTTTTCCCTTGTCCATGTACAACCAGCCACAGAACAAGATCAGACTGGTTTAAATAATCACAGAATATAAAGGTTATGCTAGAGGTTAGTTTGTGTCTGCTTAAAGTCAACATGACAAAAGAAATATCTTCACATCCCACAGAGCTTATTTTAATGATTATACAGTGAAAGATAAGCTCTATCCTGGAGTTTTGTTCCTTTGGTATGTTTATGATGAGGTTCCCACCTGCATTTGCAATGAGATATTAATTTAATCACAACATACTAGCTACCTGAAAGCTTTTATTAATTTAAATCAGTAGGACTTTCAGTATGCAGATATTTCTCTTAGGTTTTTTAAAATTTAACGTTTATGTATTGATTTCAAGCACTGTTTCTATTACATTATTTTGATTTTATTGAGTATTAAACTTTTTTGTCAGTAAAGTTCTTTTAAAATTAATTATTTTCCTTTCAGAGTGGGTTCTTTTGGTTCTCAGCTCATTCCAAGAGCTTTCAATACTAGTAGTGCTTTTCTTCTTACAGGATAAGCATTATGCAAGAATGTCGTGGTTCAGCCCCAGCCAGCAGCTAAGCACCACGCAGCCACCGCTCGCTCACTCCCCCTGCATTGGTGGGATGCAGGAGAGAATTGGAGGAGTAAGAGTGAGAAGCACTCCTGGGTTGAGATAAGAACAGTTTAATAATTGAAATAAAGTAAAACAGTAATGATGATAATAACAATATAATAATGATAATAATAATAACAATATACAAAGCAAGTGATGCACAATGCAATTGCTCACCACCCGCCAACCGATACCCAGACAGTTCCCGAGCAGCGATCGCTGCTACCCAGCCAACCCCCCCCCCCCCCTCCAGTTTATATACTGAGCATGACGTCATATGATATAGAATAGCCCTTTGGGCAGTTTGGATCAACTCTTCTGGCTGTGCCCCCTCCCAGTTTCTTGTGCACCTGGCAGAGCATGGGAAGCTGAAAAAGTCCTTGACTAGCATAAGCAGTACTTAGCAACAACTAAAAACATCAACATGTTATCAACATGCTTCTCCTACTAAATCCAAACCACAGCACTATGCCTGCTACTAGGAAGAAAATTAACTCTATCCCAGCTGAAACCAGGACAAAGAAAAATAACATTATTCTTCAATTAGGACAAGCTTATTCTTATTTATATTCCAATATCCCAAGATGGTAAAATCACTTTTGCATGACAAAGTCCTCCTTAAATGAAATGGCTAGTTGTTTGGGACTCAATAATTTGTTGTAGTTTCTATGTGCAACCTGTTTAAAAATATTCTTAGCAGCTTAAAGTTTTCACTGCATGATTTTCAGGTGACGGGTCAAAGATAACTTACTTACAGATAACTCCATTAAAACAAAACAAACAAACAAACAAAGAAATAAACTCACATATTTTATTAATTTAGGAAGCTAAGATGATCAAAAAGAAAACATTTGGTGTTTTGTCAACAAACCCCAAGAATGGAAGAAGGCTCAGAGGAGATGGGCCCAGGCGATGTGCTCGTGAAGCTCTGGGTTGAATATAAGGAGTGACCACAGCTGTTGTAAAGAAAACAGAACTTACATTAATTCAAAGGGGATTGGAGGGACACCAATCTCTCTCTGTATCAGTTGAATGGATCAACTGGCTATATCAGCTGAGGGGAACTGGTTGTGTAAATGGCCTTCCCTGAGTCAAAAAAGTGTGGATGTCTTCTTGAGCCAGCCAGACCAGCACAGGGGAAGCGGGGGGAGGAGGGAAGCATGTTTATACATGGCTTGGCTCAGTCCAACCTAAAGTACATGCTGTGAGCAATCAGAAAAATGAACTTTGAAGAGAACAACAGGCTTCAACTAGCTTCAACCCACGTGTTCCTTCCTGGTGACTGGGGATGCCCAGTGTTGTGATGGTGAGCTTATAGAGACTGGCACTGGGAATCATGTTTGTATTGCGATGCAATTGTAATTGTGATATTGTGCTTGTATTGTGATTTCAGTACATTGCTGTGTCACTCTGCTAATCAAAATCCTGAGTGACATCAAATATCATCAGATAAGTAAATTTGCTATTAAAACATTAGACCCTCTTTGTGTGGAATATCTAAAAGAACCTGGTCAGAGAATATTGGACTTTGACAAATCTGAAGGATATATGACTCATGTGCCTTCAGATTTAACTCAAGTCACACCTTTCTCTACTATTACGCTCCTGGTTATCTTCTGAACAAACATCATCAAATATTTCCATGGGAAATAATATGTTCATTTTGAAATTAAACTAATGTCATTATACAATTAATGTTCCCCCATGTTTTAGCTTATTTGATAAGCTGTGTTTAAACACATCTACTTCGTTCGGCAGTAAACAAATATCAGCAAAAAGCATATTAGTAGCGTGATTTTCATTCTTCAATAAAACATAATTATTGAATCCAATTTATACTAATGCACTGGATATTTCAATTACAAAAAAAAAAAAAAAAAAAAAAAAAGAATACACAATAATGTGTCGGGATAAGCCAGTCCCATTCAAGTCAGTGTCAGCCATATCTCATTAAAAATAGAATCACCTGTTTTCTTTGAATGTTTGGAAAATAATTCAAGTTGTTACACCTATGTAGAGAAATTTCTGATTGTGTCAGAAGTTTCTCAATATGCAGTTTACAAAGTACTGAAGCAAATGAAAAGGAGTGGTTATTCGTATTCTCTTACCTCTTTTTGCCAGTGTCTGAATCTAGTGTGTTCTCTGTCAGGTCTTGATCATGCTGTCAATCCTTCTGTGCTACCTACCTGTTTCTATTTCTTTCATAAACCAGAAAATTTCCTCCAAACAATATTTTTTCATGTGTTTTGTGTCAGTAGTGGCAGGTCTTTATATTTGAAGTGAGGATCATCACTGCTTCACCTATTTCTATTCAAAGTAGCATCTGCACCTTCCAACTCACACCTTAAAGGACAGGGTTAAGGGAACAGTCACACCCTCCCACTTCAGCACGGTTTTGCTCATCCCATAACTGACACTGGGACTGATACCTTGTTCATTTTAAGATGTTTAATTTTATCAGAATCCCAGTAGCTTTGATAATAACTACCTTGAGACCCAGTAAATTGTTATATTCACTGAAATAGAGCAAACTTTTTAAAAAAATATTTAGAATGCTTTTCCCAAAAATTTATTGAAAATGTCCTTGTTGTGTTATGAGTGAGAGCAACCACCAGTCCTGTGAGGGAGTGACAGACAGGATTGCTGAGCAAAGGGCATGGGTTGATGTGACAGGAAGGGACTGCAAAATCAACAAAATGGGACTTAAGCACCCAGCATTTGCATGGAAGCAAGGAGTACTTGCAAGGCATCATTATGGAGAAATCCCCAAACACTCCTCAGAAACTCAACATGGTTCTCTAAAGTGCCTGTATACTGCATGCAGTACAGGGAATAAACATCATCAGTTAGAGATTTTTGTGCAGTCGCAGGGCTATGATCTCTTTGGGATCATGGAGACGTGTTGGGATGGCTCCCATGACTGTAGTGTTGCAGTGGTGGGATACAGGCTCTTCAGGAGGGACAGGATGGGAGGACAAAGAGGAGGAGTTACTTTCTATGTGAGAGAGCAGCTGAACTGCAGGAAGCTCTGATTTGGGATGGAAAAGGAGCCAAATGAGAGTTTATGGGTTAGGATTAAAGAGAGAACAGTTAAAGGTGACATTATAGTGGGTGTCTGCTACAGGCCACCTGACCAGGAAGAATAAGTGGATCAGGCCCTCTATAGACAGATAATAGCAGCCTCAAGTTTGCAAGCCCTGGTCCTCATGGGGATCTTCAACCACCCTGATATCTACTGGAGGGACAACACAGCAGGACATAAGAAAGCCAGGAGGTTCCTGGAGTGCATTGATGATAACTTTCTCTTCCAAGTGACAGAGTAGCCAACAAGGAGAGGTGTTCTGCTGGATTTCATACTCATCCACAACGAGGGGTTCACTGGGGATGTGAAGGTCAAAGGCAGATTTGGCTGCAGTGACCATGAGATGCGGGGAGAACAGGATCCTGAGGGCAAGGAGAAGGGTGAAAAGCAAGCTCAAAACCCTGGACTTCAAGAGAGCAGACTTTGGCCTTTTCAAAGATCTTCTTGTAAGAGTCCTGTGGGATGAGTCCCTGGAGGGAAGAAGGGCCCAGGAAAGCTAGTTTATTCAAGGATCACCTCCTAATAGCTCAAGAGAGTTCCATCCCATCAAATAAGAAGTCAGGCAAAAATGCAAGGAGGTCTGCATGGATGAACAAAGAGCAACTAGCCAAACTCAAACACAAAAAGGAAACATAGAGAGGGTGGAAACAAGGACAGGTAACTTGGGAGGAATACAGAAATATTGTCCAAGCATCCAAGGATAAAGTTAGGAAAGCTAAAACAGATATGGAATTCAATCTGGCCAGGGATGTCAAAGACAACAAGAAGGGCTTCTGTAAGTACATAAGCGACAAAAGGAAGACTAGGGAAAATGTGGTCCCATGGCTCAACTAGATGGGGGAAGAGCTTACACAGGATATGGAAAAGGCTGAGGTACTGAATGCCACCTTTGCCTCAGTCTTCACTAGTATAGAATAGTCTTCAAGCATCTCAGGCTCTGGAGACCAGACGAAAGGCTAGAGCAAGGAAGACATAGCCTTGGTGGAAAAGGATCAGATCAGGAAATACTTAAGTGAAGTGGACATAGATAAGTCCATAGGCCCTGATGGAAGGCAAACATAAGAGCCAAGGTTGCTGGCTGATGTCATTGTGAGACCACTTCCCATAATCCTTGATTGATCATGGCAACAGGGAGAAGTGCCTGAAGACTGGAGGAAAACAAAAGTCACTCCTATCTTCAAGAAGGGCAAGAAAGAGTACCCAGGGAACTACAGGCCAGTCAGCCTCACCTCAGTCCCTGAGAAGGTAATGGAGCAGCTAATCCTGGAAAACATTTCCAGGCACATGAAGGACAAGAAAATCATCAGTAGTCAGCACGGCTTCACCAAGGGGAAGTCCCTTGATAAACCAACTTGATAAACTTCTAGAATGGTATGACTGGCCTGGTAGACAAGGAGAGAGGAGTGGATATTTTCTATCTGGACTTCAGTAAGGCCTTTGACACTGTCTCCTCTAAGATCCTCACAGACAGGCTGTTGATGTATGGGCTAGATAAGTGGACAGTGAGATGGGTTGAAAAGCGGCTGAATGGTCAGGCCCAGAGGGTGATGATGAGTGGCATGAAATCTAGTTGTCAGCTAGTAATTAGTGGTGTGCCCCAGGGGTCAACACTGGGTCCAATCCGGTTCAACACCTTCATTAATGATCTGGATGATGGGACAGTGTTTGCTGATGACATAAAACTGGGAGGAGTGGCTGATGTGTCAAAGGGTTATGCTGCCCTGTAGAGGGACTTTGACAGGCAGGAGAAGTCGACTGACAGGAACCTTGTGAAGGTCAAGAAGGAGAAGTGCAAAGTACTGCACCCGGGGAGGAACAGCCCCATGCACCAATATATGCTGAGGGTCACCCAGATGGAAAGCAGCTTGGCAGAGAAGGACCTGGAGGTCCTGGTAGACAAGAAGTTGAACACGTCAGCAATATACCCTTGCGGCAAAGGTGGTTAATGGTATCCTGGGCTGCATTAGACAAAGTATTGCCAGCAGGTAAAGGGAAGTGATCCTTCCCCTCTAGTTAGCACTGGTGAGGCCACACCTGAAGTCCTGTATCCAGGTCTGGGCTCCTCAGTACGAGAGAGACATGGACATACTGCAAAGAGACCAAGGAAGGGCCACAAAGATGATTAAGGGGCTGTAGGATCTCATACAAGGAGAGGCTGAGCGAGCTGAGACTCTTTAGCCTAGAGAAGAGAACGCTCAGTGGGGATCTTAGAATCATAGAATCGATTATCAATGTATATGAATATCTGAAGGGAGGGTGTAAAGAAGGTGGGGCCAGGCTCTTTTCAGTGGTGCCCAGTAACAGGACAAAAGGCAAGGGACACAAACTGAAACACAGGAGGTTCAGTTTGAATGTAAGGAGAGATTTTATACCGTGAGGGTGACTGAGCACTGGCACAGGTTGCCCATAGAGGCTGTGGAGTCTCCCTCCTTGGACATATTCAAAAGACACCTGGACATTGTCCTGGGTAACCTGCTCCAGGTGGCCTTGCTTGAGCAGGCATGTTGGACCAGGTGACCTCCAGAGGTCCCTTCCAACCACAGCCATTCTGTGATTCTAGGAATCATTTTA
Source organism: Pelecanus crispus (assembly GCF_030463565.1). Classification (NCBI taxonomy): domain Eukaryota; kingdom Metazoa; phylum Chordata; class Aves; order Pelecaniformes; family Pelecanidae; genus Pelecanus; species Pelecanus crispus. Next base: position 64,689,749 of record NC_134646.1, on the reverse strand, counting down.
TGTCTGTATTCATACACATATGCATAGAACAGTAGAGAAAGAATTCCTGTTTGCGTATGTGGTTGTACATACATATATATCCTGAATATATGTGAAATAGGCATTCAGTTTAAACAACTTACCTCCAGAATTTTCTTTGGACTTGGATTATCTCTTTAGATATAAAAGTTAACATCACTGAGCACAGCCTCAGAAATATTTCTTCCTACAGTTGGTTGTTTGCATGATTGTAAGGGACTGTGATTAATTTCTACTCTTCAGAAAAATTCAGAGACAAACTATTTTTGCTAGGACCATTGCCATCATTTTACAATTTCATGGTAGTCTGATGTGGTAAATAGTTAGAAATTGTTTCTTAAATATAACAGTCCATTTTAAAGTTCTGTTTTCTGAATTATGTGTGGTCCAGAGCAATAAGCGTCAGAAGCAAAGCTAAGAGGATGGTAAATTCACCGAAATTTTGAGATTCACTAGGTTAATTTTTTTTGTGAATTAGGATCAAATATGATGTAACACTTTAGCTGAAAAAAAATTGGTAAATATTGGCAAATAAAGAGTGAAATGTAATTAAAATATTTCATTTGGGAAATGTAAAATTATATTATTGGCATATTTTAAAAATAAACTACTTTAAGGTGGTATTTTAATTTAAATATTGATTTAATTTACTTTAAAATCAATTTTAAAAATTTAAGTGACCCAAGAAAAAAAACATTGTGTTCCATACTGAACAAAGGTTTTATCTTCTACCCATCTGACTAAGAAAGACTTGGAAAAACATTTTTGATTCAGTGTAAGCTTTTCTTTCACCATTTTCCTCTTTGGTTTTAGGGAACCTAAAAAAAAATTCTATTATTTCTTCATTTCTCTCTAATAACATTTGATTCCACTGAAAGCAGGCAGAAGGAAATTTGAGAGACAAAAATAAACAGGTAAATTTGTGAGAATACATCATTTCAAGACATGAGGAAGTAGATACTAAAAAGACTATCCACCTAACAGTAAAATTGTACCACCTTCAGCTTCTCCACACTCAGAATAAAGAAAAGAAAAAAAAAAAAAGCTCTAAAAGCAAATCTGCAAAAGCCTTGTACTAATGCACTGCCTGCATACACATGATTAATAGCTGTGGTGAATAGGTCGTGAATGACAATGCACTGCTTAATGGACATGAGTAGACACACATGCACTCAGCACACTTATAGAATAATGCGTGCTTTGCCGAGTAAGGGTTGAGACTAAATGTTTTATTTAAAGCTGAGAGAAAAAAAATGCAATCTGGTTAATTAATGCATTTTCCAGGGAGCTGCTTAAATGAATGACTATTGGTCAATGCATAATAATTCTTAATAAATTATTATTTAGCTCCAAATGAAGTTAAATCATTTATAAAATGGTATGCATACAAATGACCTAATAGTAATTTATATCATAAGCATGTTACTGTAACAGTATGTGGAAACTGGACAGCTGTGCACAAATGTAAGCATATATTTACATCTTTTAACTCAATTTTATTTAGTGTCATGTGATACTGTTTGCATCACACTATAGGCAATAAAACTGCCTCTTTTAAGAACTTGTTCCCATAAAATGCCAATAACAACAGGTGGGTGTAGAAATAATGTTTTAAATAAGGAACAAATATTTACATCTCTCAGTATATCATGACATCCATTAAAACTCAGCCTGCAGCAGGACTAGAGAATACTCTTACTGATGTGATATTTCAGTGTTTGAAGAAAACATGTCTTCTCTGCTATTACTCTTATCATTTGGCATATGATGTCACCTGATTTCAATAATAAAAATTACTTGTTCTCTGTCATTTCAGTTAAATACCGATTCTTAATAAAATCATAAAGCCATAGCAAAGATTTGACAAACTCTTTAGTCCACTTTTTATAAATACAGGATTTTTTTCCTAGAGTGTATGGCTCTATAAGTAGTACAGGACTTATTGCATATGTCTTTGTAGGATTACGTTTTAAAGGTAGCAAACAATGAGTCTACTCTTTCCTTAAAAATCTATTTTAATTATTTGATGGGGGGGGGAGGGGCAGCCCAGACTTTGCTTTAACCTCTGTTATATTCATCGGTCTTGTCTATCTGTACAATAACCTTTATTTCAGCTGCTAAATGTTGTATTTTTTAGAGTAAAATGATTTCAAGTATTTGTGATTTGTTGTCTTGCATGTATGTTTATATATGCCACATCAGTTTTAGAGTTGCCAAAGTTCACTACTCTACTGCAAAAAATTGAATCTCAGTGGACTTTTCTGTGGTGTCATTCTACCATTATGCTTTCTGAATTATTTTCTTTAAAGTTTTCTACTTCTCTTCTTGATCACTGTTTCTCCTCCCTTAGATGTTCGAAACCTAGCTTCAAGCCCATTCGCTGCCAGCTTCTTTAAAAACCAAAACAGTTTCTGCTCAAGGGCCACTGTCAAGAATTGCTTCTCATGAGATTCATCAGATAGCCTGCTTCTTTTCATTTGGCTCTAGGAACACACCTCTCATGTCAACCTATCAAAAGCTTTTAAAATGTTTTTTCCAGGAAACTCACAACTAACATCATTGCTTTGACAAGAGGATTGCTAACATCTGTTCCTTTAAAAAAATAAAAACTAAAAAAATTTTAAAGGAGTGCTGTACTGTTCTGTTCAAGCTCTAGTATTACCATCAATATTTGTAGAATTAAAATTAAAAAATACACTCATTTCTTCAAATTCTGTAAACATTTTAAGTTGATAAATTGTCCATTCTAGCAATACAGAAAACAACTATGAAAAACATAACTTTGAATTATGAATTGAATAATATCTTAAAACAAAATTCATTAACTTCTTAAGAGGTGTTAGCTGCTCTATTCCCAGCAAAGTACCCACCTTTAAAGTGTAAAAAGAAGGAAGAATTTATTTCTTAACAACATCTGTTTCAACTTTTTTTCTCTAAAATTCATAGACAGGTTGTTCATCTTTACTTTAACAGCAGGCTAATTGTAGATACTTTTTGATAGTAGTAACATAAAAGCAAGATTTTTTTTTTTCTGCATGAAAGATAGCAGCTTACCATTCCTATATTTAAATATAATAAAAAGTGAAATAAATTTTAGGTTAAAAAAAAATTAGGTTTATCACTTAATTGCTTTACAAGAGTGAAGAGAAAAACAAGAGAAAACATGATAAACAAATTCACATCAAATGATCCATACTTTCATCTAGAACTTTTGTCGTGGTTTAGCCCCAGCCAACAACTAAGCACCACGCAGCCGCTCGCTCACTCCCCCTACCCCGATGGGATCGGGGAGAGAATCGGAGGAGTAAGAGTGAGAAACACTCCTGGGTTGAGATAAGAACAGTTTAATAATTGAAATAAAGTAAAACAGTAATGCTAATAGTAACAGTATAATAATGATAATGCTACTAATAATAATAAACAAAGCAAGTGATGCACAATGCAATTGCTCACCACCCACCGACCGATACCCAGACAGTTCCCCAGCAGCGATCGCTGCTCCCTGGCCAACCCCCCCCAAGTTTATATTCTGAGCATGACGTCATATGGTATGGAATAGCCCTTTGGGCAGTTTGCATCAACTCTTCTGGCTGTGCCCCCTCCCAGTTTCTTGTGCACCTGGCAGAGAATGGGAAGCTGAAAAGTCCTTGACTAGCATAAGCAGTACTTAGCAACAACTAAAAACATCAACATGTTATCAACATTCTTCTCCTCCTAAATCCAAAACACAGCACTATGCCAGCTACTAGGAGGAAAATTAACTCTATCCCAGCCGAAACCAGGACAACTTTACAGAACATTTTCAGTGTTTTATTTCATACTTTAGCTAAGTCAACTGTAATTGTCAGTAGAGGAGATTTATTCCTTTTTTTCAATTATCCATTCCTTACATTGAGATGATAACATGATTCTTTTTAAATATTCCTTTGTTCTTATTTCATGAAAAAACCATAATTTCATGTATTTGGGAAAAGCAGTATAGAAGGACATGTTCTAATGTTCCTGGTGCCAGAACTAAAAATAAACCTCAATCAAGTGTCAAAAAATTCAAAACAGTTTTAATCAAGACTGAACATGTAAGTTCTTCTAAGCAAGACTAAAATTGTAAAAGATACACAGAATAGCTTGATTTAAAGGGAGATATTAAAGGAATTGAAATTTTGGAACTGTAGATTATTGACAGAAGCTAAGAAAATCTCAATAAATAATATATCAAGGAGAAAGACAATTGCTCTAGATGAAGTGGAACCAAAATGTTAAGTATAATAATAGAAATTAACTTATTTAAAATGTTAACACAGAGTACGTAAGGATTTAAGTTTAGTCCCTCTATAGGAAGAGAGAATTCCCAGGGCAGTTATCAGTAGCATTATACCAGAATGGTGACAGCGACAGAGACATTTTATAGGAGATTAGAGAAACTACAAGGGCAGGAAAAAAGCAGTGGTAGTACCCACATATATGTTGGACTGCTTCTGGGTATTAAATTTGCAGGAGGTAATGCAGAGAGGAAATTGTTTGCATGCTATAAGTGATCTCATTTGGAGCAACTAGTCTGAGAAACAACTGAATTAGTTCCTGTTTCAGTGCTGACCTGTAACTGGCACTTAGAATTATAGAATCATTTAGGTTGGAAAAGACCCTTAAGATCAAGTCGAACCATTAACCTAGCACTACCAAGTCCACCGCTAAAACCATGTCTGTAAGTGCCACATCTACGCATCTTTTAAATACCTCGAGGAATGGTGACTCAACCACTTCCCTGGACAGCCTGTTCCAATGCTTGACAACCCTTTTGGTGAAGAAATTTTTCCTAATATCCAATCTAAACCTCCCCTCACACAATTTGAGGCCATTTCCTCCCGTCCTATCACTTGTTACTTAGGCAAAGAGACTGACACTCACCTTGCTACAACCTCCTTTCAGGTAGTTGTAGAGAGAGTTACTTGATCTAACTATTGAAAAACAATCACAAAATGTCCAAACTGACTATTTTATATGAATGAAAATCCAAAAGCCATAAAAGGCCATGACAGTAACGGAACTTCATAAAGTAAAACTACATGAAAATGAGGAAACTTGTAAAAAAAAAAATAAATGGGTACACTAACAGGGTAGAAAGTTTACATGCAGCATAGCAATTGTTTCAAGTTATAATATTTAAAACACAAAGTAAGCATATACTGCTTTTCTAGAAATGTCTCTAAAATGACATAGAAACAAAACAAAACCAAAAAGTCACACTGTGTTTCAGTAGTTAATGACTCAAAATAAAAAGGATATATTTCAAAAACTGGAGATTGTACCCAAATAAAAGAAATAGAAAGGAACATAAATTCCTTTATGTGACAAACTAGAAAAAGCAAGCCTTGAAGAGCAACTTGGTAAGGAGATAAAAAACAACAGTAAAAACTTTTCAATTCCATCAGTAGCAGGATTACATTCCAGAGAGTCAATGAGAGTGACAGATGACAAAGAAGTAGAAGGATCACTCTGAAAAGACAAAGCCATGCCACAGGAGAAATATAATTCTTTGTCTCAGTGACCACCACTGAAGGGACACAATACAGTGATATGAGACTTTTTACAACAGATACATTTGAGGAATTTTCTGAAACCAATGAATCAGTACAAGAGGTTTTAAAGCAGATTAACAAAATCAAAGAATAGTACATTGCAAAGATCAGATGGTTTTCATCCAGGACCTCTAAAGAAACTCACACCCAGAAGTGCTGAACTAAAAACTGTGGTATATAATGTATTGCTTGAATTAGCCTTAGTATTGAGAGGACAGAAGGTGGCCAGTCCAATTGCAGTTTTTAAAAAGGTTTATAAAGGTGATCTAGATTACCACAGATTCATAACTTTTATTTTCCTGCCAGGCAAATTATGGAGTATATAATGAATGATGCATTGCCTAGACACATACAATACATTTATATTAGTGAACTGTACAGCACAATAGAAGTGGATTTATAGACTAAGTGGTACATCCTGCATACTTGAATCAACATTTTAAGTGTATTGGATGTTTTTACTTTGGACTAACTCTAGTCTAGTCCCATGAATAGAACATCTGTTAGCATTTGTGGTGCATTAGGAGCATGCTAGAATAAGGTTTATGGTTTAGTTTATCCAGAAGGAATGCAGTTCATGTTCTCCAGAATATTTTAAGGTATGAATCTAAACAGATCCCAGAGCGCAGCTTCTGATCAACTAACGCAGTGGCAGCAGTTGTCACAGCAGGGCACAAATGGACCCAGAATCTCTGCTGAAGTGATGACATGTTTCATGAGGATCATAGAAGCATATAATAATTTAGGTTGGAAAAGACCCTTAAGATCAAGTCCAACCATAAACCTGACACTGCCAAGTCCACCACTTAAACCATGTCTGTAAGTGCCACATCTACACGTCTTTTAAATACCTCCCAGGGATGGTGACTTAACCACTTCCCTGGGCAGCAAGTTCCAATGCTTGACAACCCTTTTGGTGAAGAAATCCAATCTAAACCTCCCCTCATGCAACCTGAAGCCATTTCCCCTCATCCTATCACTTGTTAATTGGGAGAAGAGACCAACACCCACCTCATTACAGCCTCCTTTCAGGTAGTTGGAGAGACCGATAACATCTCCCCTCAAGCCTCCTCTTCTCCAGACTAAACAACCCCAGTTCCCTCAGCCGCTCCTCATAAGGCCTGTGCTCCAGACCCTTCACCAGCTTCCTTGCCCTTCTCTGGACACACTCCAGCACCTCAGTGTCCTTCTTGTACTGAGAGGCCCAAAACCAAACACAGCATTTGAGGTGCAGCCTCACCAGTGTTGAGTACAGGGGGACAATCCCTTCCCTAGTCCTGCTGGCCACACTATTCCTGATACAGGCCAGGATGCTGTTGGCCTTCTTGGCCACCTGGGTACACTGCTGGCTCATGTTCAGCCGGCTGTCAACCAACACCCCCAGGTCCCCTTTTCGGCCAGGCAGCTTTCCAGCCACTCTTCCTCAAGCCTGTAGCCTTGCATGGGGTTGTTGTGACCCAGGTGCAGGACCCGGCACTTGGCCTTGTTAAACCTCATACAGTTGGCCTTGGCCCATCAGTCCAGCCTGTCCAGGTCCCTCTGCAGGGCCATCCTACCCTCCAGCAGGTCGACACTCCCACCCAATTTGGTGCCATCTGCAAACTTACTGAGGGTGCACTCGATCCCCTCATCCAGATCGTTAATAAAGATATTAAACAAGACTGGCCCCAACACTGAGCCCTGGGGAACATCACTTGTGACCAGCCGCCAAGTGTATTTAATTCCATTCACAAGCCTTCGGGCTTAGCCATCCAGCCAGTTTTTTACCCAATGAAGAGTACACCTAATGATGGTCCCTAGCATGGGCTGGAGCAGCTGTCCCTAGTGCATCAAAGGCTTTGACCCAGGCAGAAGTCCTGAGGGAAGATATTGCTGTCCAGTACCTGGTGACTCTTTCTGGGGCTGAGTACAGCCGTAACCTTACCTGCAGTAGGTGTGGTCTGGCTGCAGAGCTGAGTCACCAGGTGAAGAAGCTGCAGGAGAAGGTGGGCAGACTTTATACCTTCAGGGAAGTTGAACAGATCTACAAGTTCCTCAGGTCTTCACAAAAAACCCTACAAACCAGGAACCCAAGCCTTGCTTTGCAAAGAAAGACTCATGAAAGAGAAAAGCTTCTTGGAAACAGTCAGCATGGATCAACCAGGGACAAACCATGCCTGACCAGTCTAATTACCTTCTCTGATCAAATGTCCGGATCTGCACATAGAGGGCAACCATTTACCTCTTCAGCATCAAGGAGCCTTCCAATACCTATGAAGATTATTTCAAGAAGATGGATTCAGACTTTTCATGGTGGTGCATGACAGGAGAATCAGAGACCTTAAGCATTAATTGAAAAAGGAGAGGATCCACCTAAAGTTAAGGGAACCCTTTTCACCATCAAGAACTGAAAGAGGTTGCTCAAAGACATGATACAGTCTCCATCCTTGAAGGTTTTCAGGATCAGACTGGATCTAGTGCTGAGAAACCTGGTCCAATCTCATAGCTAAACCAGCTTTGAGCAGGGGGTTGGACCAGCAACCTCCTCAGGTCCCTTCCCATCTTAATAATTCTGTGATTCTAATTAGGGATAAACAGGAGATGGTCTTGAAAAGTACCTCCTGGTCTGAACTAAAATACTAATGTAGGTGCATCCCATAGACATGTACCATATACTGAAGTAGTGTTAATACAGGAAATAAAGGAAATAATGCATCACAAACGCTAAATTTCTCTGAAATTGTCAAAGAGCATTCAGGTGAAGATGGTCAATGCTTCAATTGCACACATGGATTTCAAAAAAATTTTGGACATTGCCCTTCACCAAAGACTTTGATAGAAACAAAAGAGAAGAGGCATGGTCTTTTCATGGTTAAATTGTTTTGAAAGTAAGAAACAAAGATAGGAATAAGCAATTAGTTTTTCTAATGGAAGAAGATCAGCAGCATATGTCTGTGCTACGGACCCTAATGTGAAGATATTACGATCTCACAAAAGAAATGGGAAAATGATTGACAAAGTTTGATGCTGCTACCAAATTATTCAAGTTAATCAGTGTAATGCTGGCTTTAAAAAGCAATTGGATAATGGATTAGCAGGGGAAATTCAGTATTGATAAAAGCAACGTAAATCATATCTAGAAAAACAACTTTAATTCCACATACATAGTGATGCATCTTAAATCAGTCATTAAAAGTCAGGAAACAAACCTTAGAAAGACTTTTGATCGTATCCTGAAGTAGTCATTGACAAGTGGAAGTGGTTGTAGAATGTCAGAAAAGAACTGGAAGCAAACCCCAATATAATTATATCATTATATTAATCTTTGATGCACCTGCATCTTCAGTATTATGTTCAAGTCTAGTCTCCCTGTTTCCAAAAGAACTAGAAAAGATACAGAAAACAGTGACAAAATGATCACTGAAGTGGAAACTGATTTCTGGGATTCCCTGAAGTGGAAATGAAAAAAGGAAAATAATGCCATATTAGGGGATACTAAATAGACCATGCATATCAACTGGGAGAAGATATACTCAAAGGAAGCTGTAACAGAGGTCTAAAAATACCGCACATGATATGAAAAAGCTGAATAGGGAAGTCTATCTGTTATCTCTCTTAACTCAAGGAGTAGGCAGCAATCAATGTAACAATTAAACAGTGGGTTAAAATGAAACAATAAGAAATATTTTTTCACATGTTAGCTAATTGCATCATGGAGCTTAGGATACTGTGGGGCCTTCAGTATAAATGGCTTTACATGGAATTAAACACATTTGTGGAAGAGAGTTTCATCAAGACCTATGAAATCAGAAGGTCCAGGAGAAAATATTCGGCTCTGAAAATTGATAAATCTCTGGTTGCCAGAAGTTAGAAAGGTGTTTCAAGGGAAAAGATATCTTCTGTATGTGAATCGTTCCTATTCTTTTTTCTCAAGACTTTAAATTGCTATCAGAGGCTTGCACAACTGATTAGAATAATTTTTTTGATGACAAATGCCTATTTTGTGTAAGTTTAATATTTCATACAAATGCATTTCAAACCCAGTAGATTAATAAGGATTAATTTGCACATTTAGATTTAAACACACCATTAATGTGATAAAGCCAACAGCATATAAGTGTGTCTTTGAGTCTCTTGACTTGGAGAAATTATTATTTCTCATTTTAACTGTGACATGGATCCTTATTTCAGAAGAAGATGAGCATACTACCCATCTTCTGCAAATTGTTTCAGTTCTTATAGCTGCTGTCAACCAATGAACATTTTTTAGAACCCTTGAGACAATGCAGGCTCATGTAAACCTTGTCCTTAATTATTACATGAGGAAAATCACTTCTACTGCAGATAACTTTCTGTTCTATTGCTCCCCTGCAATAACTCTCATATGAGATAGCATGCTGATACCTATCTGTGCTAAATGACTGATCAGTACAGACGTTAGTGACTTTGCAGCCCTGCAGGATGACAACGCATCTCTGTATCTAACACCTGCTTAATGGACCACAGGACATCTGTAAATCTTTTAACTGACATATTTTGAGAAGGCCACCGTAGTGTTAAGCAGCAATGAAGCTTGTCTTACTGTGATCAGACTTTTTATTTGCCTACTGGAAAACAAAATATGATGCATACAAAATCTCTTTGAAGTGACTGTTGATGTTTCTCAGTACCTGCAGTGAAGATTAAATTAGTGACCATAGTATGTGTTTTGTTTTTTTCTCAGCTGGACATAAAACATGCAAACATTTTTTCCTACAAAGAAATCTCTCAATGATTCTCCTTTCTCTCGGGACAATTTTGTAATAATTATAAACTGACTATATATTTCTTCTTGCTCTATGCATATCTAATATGCACAGCAAGCTTGATAACATCATAATTTTTAAATGCCAACAATTTTTAGAATTATTTCAAAGTTAGCTCCTCCAGTTTATGTATACTGGCATATTGGCTTGTTTTAATAAATCCTGAGGATCCTCCCATTTCAAAGGTTTAGACAGCAGTCTTCTCAGAATCCTAAGGTCAGAAGACTCTTCTTTAATCCACGTGACGTACATTACTTTGGAAAATATTGGTCATTCTCATATTTTTGTCTCCCTTCTTCTCTTACACTCCAGATATTACATCTTAATATGCTGATCATTTTCTCTTATCTTCTGTTCCATTAATTCCCTTTCTCCTCCTTTTTTCTTTGTCAATTTCTTCCTTGTAAAAGGAATTGGAAGGTTTTTATCAGGTTCCAGCAGCACTTAGAAACATTCCAAATAAAATGTATTTTAAAGTGCATGATGGCTGTGAAGCACGTATAACCTACAAAAAAAACCAAAAATGTAATTAATCTGCCAAATTAGTTTAGTCATATTCCTGTGCCTCCTTATTCTCTTTTTCTTTTTCTTATTTTAAAATCTTTGATTTTTTATGCACCTATTTCAAAACCTGCAATTGCTCCTTGTCCACATACAGTTATCTGACCACACTGGGATTATAATTCTAAATTAGCTGGTATTTGGAATTATGCTAAACTGGACAGTTGTCAGTAGGCAGAACAAATTTTGTTGTTTGGGCAAGAAAATTTTTCTTTACTTGTCTGAAAGTGCTTCACAAAGAACATATATAACAATAATTATGATGATGGTTAATAGTACATATGGAAGCATAGAAGACTTAAATTCCTTAAATATTGAGTTTAATAGCACAAAGAAATAAGTGGCATCTCCCAACACTACAGGTATACAAAATACAAGTCAGGCACCGTGCAAAACAAGAAAAGATATTTATGCTCTAAATGTCCATTTCAGATAAAAAAGATTTTGGGATACAGAATAGTAACATGAAGGAAAAAGATAAACATTAATTTACTTGACCAAGGGTAGACTGTCTATCTCTGAACAAAGCAAAATCATAAATTCAACAGCAGACTAGGAAAGATGAAACATAACAACCTGTAAGGAAAATAAGATGAGGATAACCTGTGGAAAAGTAGGAAATGCGCACTCAAACATGGCCATACTCAATCCAAAGATGAGTTCTGTGAAATGTGTAGTTTCATGCTCCACAGAGAGAAAATAGTAGGACCACAGACAGTGGAATTGGGAATGAGATATCAAATACAGAAATGACACTTATAAATAGGAAAATGTTAAGAGCAGGAAAGGAAATTAATATTCTGACATAGAATAGGAAGAAAAAATTGTGTAAAACCCTAATAGGGGAAGCTGTTTAAAAGTGTAAAAGCTGCCAGTAGCACAGGGACTCCAACAAACGTTCACACTAGAGACACCAAGGAGATTATGGCAAAACTGAACAACCAGTCCATTTGTCTGGAATGGAAATTAGTATTTGCTGATAATAGACAGCTATATATGATACTTTGCAGCACTAAAACTGGATGATAATTAGAGCTAAACCACCATTTAATCCTCAGAACTGTTCTGGATCATGGACTTTAAGTTTAAATCAGAACAGAATATGGGCCACAGCTTAGTGATGAAAAATTCCACAGATGTGTAAGGGTTTAACAAATAAATATAAAAATGTCATCATGCAATAGCTCAGAGGAAAAAAATTATGCTGAAAGAAATGGTTGTGAATATATTGAAGAATACCAGGCTACGTAGTGTTACTAAACTCAAAATAATAAAAAATGCAAAATATATGTCTCGAGGTAAAATTGAATGAAATACAACATGAGCTTACAAAAAGTAGATGGTGCTAGAAACATTTCTTTTTTTTTAACAATATTGCTTTTATTCTAGTAAAAGGAAACATATTCGATCTAATCCATCTGCAATTTGGCAAAATATTAGATCTGGTATCATTAATGACATTGTTAGCTAAACTATGTCAGACAAATATAGCTAGATTATGTAATTAAAGAACTGGCTATAGAAATATAGAGGAATAAAATTTCCTGTTAGAACTGCTGCATTTAATGATATTATTATTTGTTTCCAAGTTGCACACTTATCTTTAAGTTCATAGGTGTATATATAAGCACTTATAAATGTTTAGCTATAGTCATGTTGACAGTGATTAAATATATTCATGTATCTACATGCAAGTAATACAGATTACATATATAAAAAGTTTACACATGTATTGAGACTTCTTTTGACTTTTGGGGGCTTTCACTACTGATTGACTTTTCTTTCAATCAATGTTCATTACAAGGAAAGGAGGTAGAATTAGATTTTTAGATAAAATACTTCCATCCTCTTCTGCATATTCTCCATTTAGATAACCTTGTACATCATCTCTCAAAAACTTACTGGTTAAATAAAATTAATATTCTCCTTACATTCTACAGGCCAAAAGAGGGCACTTTGTGCAGCCTGATATAAAATTTGATCATGAGCGTTTAGAAAACTCTCACCAACTCTATATTCTTTCTGGCAAATATGAAAGTACATTAGTAGAATCATAGAATCATTTAGGTTGGAAAAGACCCTTAAGATCAAGTCCAACAATAAACCTGACACTGCCAAGTCCACCACTTAAACCATGTCTGTAAGTGCCACATCTACACGTCTTTTAAATACCTCCCAGGGATGGTGACTTAACCACTTCCCTGGGCAGCAAGTTCCAATGCTTGACAACCCTTTTGGTGAAGAAATCCAATCTAAACCTCCCCTCATGCAACCTGAAGCCATTTCCCCTCATCCTATCACTTGTTAATTGGGAGAAGAGACCAACACCCACCTCACTACAACATCCTTTCAAGTAGTTGTAGAGAGTGATAAAGTCTCCCCTGAGCCTCCTTTTCTCCAGACTAAACAACCCCAGTTCCCTCAGCCGCTCCTCATAAGGCCTGTGCTCTAGACCCTTCACTAGCTTCGTTGCCCTTCTTTGGACGTGCTGCACAACCTCAATATCTTTTCTGTAGTGAGGGGCCTGCAACTGGACACAGTATTCCAGGTGCGGCCTCACCAGTGTTGAGTACAGGGGAACAATCACCTCCCTGCTCCTGCTGGCCACACTATTCCTGATACAAGCCAGGATGCTGTTGGCCTTCTTCTAGTAATATAAATATAATAAGGAAGAAAGGGAGAAAAAGATAATGTGAAAGACATCAAAAAAGGAGCAGATAGTCCAGCCTACGTATTTTACCTACAATCATCTTGGTGCACTCTAAGTAAACCAGTGGGTTACACTGATAATCTTTTCAGTTTCTTAAAATTAATAGCTTTGTCAGTTTTAATAATTCTTATAGCTTAACACAGAATGGCTTCTAAAACTTGCTTATGATGGGGCCAAAAATGAACAGATTGCAGATGAGAGCATATAAGCACACAATTTTTCCATATTATTCTTTGATTTAGTTTTTTACTTAGACTTTTTTTTTTTTTCTATTATCTTAGCTATTGTACTTGACATCTTCAGTATAATTCCAGCATCCATATCCTGAGCTGGTACAACTAAATTATCAATTCTGTGCACGAGTATTCAAATAATTCCCTTTGCATTACTTTTCTTCTATTAGCTTTGATTTTTCTCCATGGTTCTTATTCATTAATCTCTATTAGGTCTCCTTGGAAGTCCTCAGCTATATCTCTTCTCAATCACCATTTTAAATTTGGTTTTTCAGTATCACTGCTTCCACCTTTTCCAGATCATCAGTACATACTACATTACATAACACTGGTTCTTGCTCAAACCACAGTCATCCTCTTCCCCTTGAGAACAGAATAATTATTTTCATTTTTTGTTTTGCTTTATTTTAGTCAGTTTTTGATTTATGATAACTGTTGCCTTTTACATAGGAATAATTTAACTTCATAAATAGCTATTTGTGATGATTTTGCCAAAAGTATCTGAAAAATATCTGAATATGTTGTGTCATCTAGTTCTCCACTATTCATCATTATCTGCAATTCTGGCAAATTTATTTTTGTTAAAGAAAAAAAAGAGGAATAGAAACTAAGCTTGAGGACAAGGATGCCAAGTTGAATGTCTGTAAATGCATAGTAAAATTAGACACTATAAAGGAAAAAAGGCAGCATTAGAAGCAGGGATTCAACATACTAAATTAGACAACATATTAAATTAGACAATGGAAGCACCAAAGTTAAGGTTTCTTGGTTTTGTATTTGTGTGTGTTAGTTCCCTCCATTGATGATTCATTATCATACTTTTCATTTTCATGAAAAAAGCACTTTTTCTTCCAAAATATTTGCAAACCATTAGTTCAAACTGTCTAGGAGTTCCCTCTCTCTTTAAAACAATGCCTTAGCCATCTGTTATTTGGCTGTGTATTAAGCTCTTTCTTTTTTCCCTGTCAAGAAGCTAATGGAGAACAGGCTGGAATCCATGAATCTGAAATTTTTATTTTAAAGCATTCTGCACCTACATACTATTAAAATTTGCTTGTAAATACTTCTCTAAGTTTTAAGCTATCTTCACATCTTGTCAGGGATATGGTTACCCAGTGTTAGGAGGCCTTCTTTATTGTATATAGTTGGTGATCCACACACTAACATTACAGCTTAGCTCCAATAGTACATTAAACATTTTGAAAACATTCTCTGGTACTGAGGGCAGTTGACAAGGAAGAATCTTATCATATGCTCATAAATTCTCTCAGCTCCTGAAACAGAATGGCTTCATTCAAACTGCCTGCAGAGAATAACTCCTGGATCTCCCTCTGTGTTGAACTCTGTCCAGAACTTATTAGGGAAAAGACTAGTTGGCATACAACAAACTCAAGCCATATTCTATCAGTTTACTGCTATAGATGATCACATTCCATTGCCTGAGAATATTCCCAGGAAGTGTTACATTTAATGAAGACACAGCCTCAGTATACCATAATTTAGCTCGAAATATTGATTTATCGACATATACAGTTTCATTTTTAATATCTGTTACTTTGTTCAGTGTCCCACTTCTTTGCCATACCTTACACATAGCTTTTGAAAAGTAAATTTTCCAATTTGTCATTATTTCTTTTAGAATTCCCTTGCTTTGTCACATCTAATGTTCCTGTAAGTCTGCAATATCTGTGAACACTTGTGGTTTCAGTGATATTGAAAACATATTTGTACTTAAATGTCATGTGATTCTTTTTACAAATCACTACAACCATATCTGTGTTTATATTTGGGTTTTCTTGTTCTTTTTTTTCTTTCCATGAAATCATAGCTGTTTTCAGGTATTGCAGCTGACTTTTGCTTAGGTCTTATTCTTGTATATACCCATCCTTTCCACCTGTCCACAAATAGAAACAGAGTGATTGATAAGTCATCAATTTTCTCGCTTGGTTATTCAGCATGATGTGCTTCATTAAATTTGACAAATATTTTGTGGTAAGCTATGTTACTACAATCATGGAAATTCTACTGATACTGTGCTTATTGATGTGTCAAAACCCTTTATTTGGTTAATTGCATGAGAAATTAAGAATTTAGGGGTTTGCGATCAAGTGGTAAATTGGTTTTCGAGTTACTTAATTTTCAGAAAACAAATTGTGAAGCTTCAAGGTACCTTATCGCAGCCTCTTTACGTTACCTTCCAGGGTCCTACCAGACTCACAGTATTTTTTTCAGGGCATTCAGTAAATGACCTGTCAGCAGTTATTCACGTGCATGTAGTACACATCAGACTACAGTTCATTGTCATAGGAAAACTAGCAAATATAACATAGTTCTTCTTTAAAATAGAATATTGATAAGGCACGGTGGAGGCTGGCTGACCCCCTGGGCATGGGGAGCTGCAGAGGCTCCCCATGGGGGTGGCAGGAGACGGACTCACCAGTCAGAGAAATCTAACACCCCAGCCAGGGCACTGGGCACCTCCATGAGGACAGGGATGTGTCAAGGCCAGCCCAGGATGTCAGTCCACAGGTCAGGCCCAGGCTTAGCAAACTGGTAGTTTGCAAATTGCATATCAACTGATCTCTGACATTTTTGGCAAAGTGAATCACACAGGAGTACATGAAAAATGCTACGTTTCCAGATATTTAACTTCACATTATTTTCATTAGGCTAGTGAATATTAAAATGATCTAGTGGAATTAATTAACTCTGCAATAACAAATATTACTTATTAATATTTGATCATTTATTAATATACACATTTAGATTAACATATTAAGAAAGTTTTGCACTAAAAAGTCAGGTAACTAGATCAAGAGATGCACATGATAACTGCACATGATATATCAAAAAATATACTAGAAGTTAACAAAAACTACAATTAAAACCAAAAAGGATTTTTTTTTCCCCCTTAACTTCCATTATCATGCATTAGCACTATTAGCTCCTGTTACAACTCAACTCATACACAAATTTTAACATCGTCAGGACACAGACCATACCTCCTTAACCTTTACAGATTACCCCAAACATCAGCTCAGGATACTAGCATTACACTAGTTATGCATAGTTGATATGGCCTTATATGCCCTCTCAATCTGTAGCTTTAAGACTGATCCCTGGATTGTTTCATGGGCTCCACATGGGCTCTATTTTTGTTCAGTTGGGGTTTTTTTGTAGGCTGTCCTTCCTGATGATGAACGAATTAATTTTTCAGTCAGTGTTCACTAAGTTTGTAGTCCAAGAAATAATGCAACATATAATGGTATCTGCTTTAATATCTCATTCTCAGAATATACACAGGCAGAAAAAAAGTATGCAACATTATTTTTTAAATAAATGCAAAATGCAAATTTAGGAAATACAGAACAAATTATATGAATGAATAATAACTTCTTTATTTGTGTATACTTACTTAAGGACCTAATATAAAATATACTAAAGTCGAGGGGTATTGCTTCATTATTTCTAAACTGAGTTTTTAGTTACTTAAAGTTAATAGCACACTTGGACACAATTTAAAATTTCACAAAAAAAAAAAAAGTAGACTAGATATAGCAGAAAAGGAATAGTACAGCTAGAAAAGTTTCAGAGAAGATCACACAGATGACAAAACAATTGGAACAACCTCCATAATGAAAGCAGTGAAATCATGGAATCATAAAAATATTGGTTGGATGACACTTCTGTAGGTTAACTAGCCCAGCATTCTGCTAAAAGCAAGGTTATTGCCAATTCTAGATCAGGACAACCATGGCTTTGTCTAGACAAATCTTGAAACTTCCAAGGACAAAATGGCCTGTTTTGGTAACCTGCTCTGAACAGTTCTAGTGCTGCCTTACCCTCCCACAGGAAAAAGGATTTTCCTTACGTCCAGTCTCAACCTTCCAAGCCACAACTTGTGATTGTTGCCCATTGTCATACTATCTGCCACTACAGAGCAGTTTGGCTTAATTATTTCTGTACCTCAGAGATTCAAGTAATTGTGGGCTGCTATTTTGTTTGTCCCTTCGTCCTAGAAATGACTGCACAACAAACAACTCAGCCATGAGCTCAGGGCATATAGCATGCTGCCACCCTCCCGCACCCTTTCTACGAGTGTAACTGGTTCTGCTTAAGCATTGCAATAAGAGCTATTGTGAAGAAAGAGCAGAAAGACACTTGAAAGGGTGTTTCCCCTTCATTCATTTGCGAAATGAAGAAACAACATGCTGGACCTTGAGCCCCCCCAAAAAAGGTCCTGCTGCTGCCAGAGATGTTTCTGTAAGGAAGGAAGGCTTACAAGGCCACCCAGGTAATGCAAGTGCTCCTGAACAATGCTGAAAAAACAGAAGGGGAAAGAAATGCACTTTAAAAGTCTTGAGACTTTGTCCAAGATTGCTGTGGTAAACACTGAGATAAGCTAAGGTATGTGGGGGAGAAAGTTGGAGAGATGGTTGTACATCAGGAGTATGAACTAGACTTTGTTCTACAGCTTGTACAGTCTAAGGACATGAGGAGTTACTGAGGTGATGCTGTTGAGAACAATTTTTCAATTGAATGTTCATTAAAATGACCTAATTCTCCCTGCAAATGCTGTGGATTGTGGAACATTATGGAGCATGTTACCCTAACTTGAAATCTTTAAAGAGCTCATCCTGAAACTAGTCCAAGCAAAGATTAAAAAGAGGATCCCACTTAGAAGGAGTAGATTGATAAAAGTGCATTTAGTGTGGTATTGTTTGCCTGGAACACTTTATTCCTAAAGTTTTGTCCACCGGGAAGCACTTCTGAAAAGTAAAAAATTTTCTATTGCCATTTCATCTGTAAGCAGCTTGCCATGCTGCACAAAATTAAGTGGATTTCCTCAAACAAGTTAGTAAGACTGATTGCAGACATGACAGAATCATTCTCTTCAATATTCTAAACAGGCTCAGCTCCTTCATCCATTCCCTGTAGAACATGCATTTTAGACCCCGGCCATCTCCGTAGCTGCCAGCTATCAATGTTTCCACTTTCTCCACATTTCTCTTATTTATTCATCTTATTTATCCCCCAAATAGATACAATACGCCAGGTATGGCCTCACAGTGCTAAGAAGAGGGGGATAGTGTCAGGGCCATAACAGCACTAATAGGCCTTAATGGCCCTGAGCAGTCTCCCTCGTGGCTTCCACCCCTCAAACCTCCTTCCACTGGACCAGGGGCTCCATTTAAGCTCAGGCTGAAACCTTTAGTCATGGCCTGAGATATCCTGTATGTGCCATGTCTGTGTCTGGCCATGGACCCCTGACCTGCGAACTGACTTCCAGGCTTGTCAATCAGACCTCTCATGACTGGATTTGCCTGGCAGTCCTAGGGATGTGCCTGATCCTAGCTACCATCAGCAGGCTTGAGCCTGAGCCTGAGCCTGACCTTCAGACTGACTTCCTAGCTTTACCTTGGGACCTTTGTCATCAACCATGGACTTGCTGGATGATCTGGACCTGGCTGAACCTGACTCCCATACCTGGGCCTGCCCTGCATGCCTCACTTGGATACTGTGGGACAGAGCTCAGGCTGGCAAAGTCCCTGCCCTGATGGATGTGTTATTGTGCTTGATTCCCACCACCCTCTCCTTTAGAGAACAGCTGGCCCTCACTGCTCCTTTTGTTTGCTTTGTTGTACACTGGCTTTTTTAATTTGGCAGATCCCTTTCTGCTGGTTCCTACTCATCAGCTCCTTTCCAGCCTGTTATGATGCATACAGTTAATCTTGTGGAGCTTCCTAAAACTTCTGTTGACCAATACTGACT
Organism: Pelecanus crispus; assembly: GCF_030463565.1. Taxonomy (NCBI): domain Eukaryota; kingdom Metazoa; phylum Chordata; class Aves; order Pelecaniformes; family Pelecanidae; genus Pelecanus; species Pelecanus crispus. The sequence goes on along the minus strand of NC_134646.1, from coordinate 64,670,095 downwards.
CCAGGGATACTCCACTTATTATCAGCCACCAGCCATCAAGCCATTAATTATCACCCTTTGAAGCTGATAGTCTACCCAGTCTTAAATACATCTAACAGTCCATACATTCAGTGTATAGTTCCTAGAATAATATTCTTCAGCCTGGAAGAGATAACTGGAGATCAACATGATAGAGGTCTTTAAAATCAAGACTGGCATGGAGAAATTGAATAGAGATCAATGGTTCACTGGGTCTTCCAATGTAACATTTAGGGATCACAAGCTGAAAGGAGCAGGTGGTAAATTCAGAAGAAAGATAAGGAATAACTTTTCTTCCTAGAATGAATAGAGTATATTCACAGCTTTTCACCCAAATGCTAAAAAAAACCCACTAGAATAATAAAAAAAAGATGCAAAATTCATCAAAACAAGAGCTACTGTTTCTGTTTAGCAGAGTACCTGTACTGCATATCACTGTAAAGTGGAACAGTGTAGCAGAAAAAAATGACTAACACAGTTCTTACACTCTTCCATTGACATGTACTATTGACGGTTAGAAGGCGAGATGAATGCTTGTTCTAGCACTCTACGCTATTCATGTCTTATAAAGCCATTGGTTTGAGTAAGGAAAAGTAAACATTTTTTCTTATAGGAATGGAGCATAGCAATGTTTACTCCGTATGATTAACTGAAGTAAGGCAGGTTACTTAGGAAATACAGCTTAGTTTAAAAATATTTATCTACTGAAATACGATAACAAGTCACTATGGTATGACAGCCAAAAATATTTGTCATACTCTTCCATCTTGACCATCTGATTTGCTTATAGTAAAAATCCAGTGAAATTATCAACGTAAGTTACCTGCTTCTGCTTGGACTAAAGTTGCTGAGGGGAATATGTGAAACATGTTTTTGAAACTCTGTTTCTTTTATACTCTCCATCATTTAATGACTGTAAGTTCTTCATCAGAAAAGAAAAAGAAAGATGAGATTCTTTGCAAACAAGAACAAACTTGTTAGAAGTTGCTGGTTTAAGTGTATCCTGTTGTTAGGGTAACTAAAGTTCTAAAAATACTTTAAAGAAAAAGAACATCACCTTAAAAGCTACTCAAGTAGTCATAGCAACCGTATTTTTTAGAATAAAAGCAGTTCATGGAGGGTTGTTTTTTTTCCTCCTGACCTTAAGCTTTACCAAAATATGCAGCCAGCTTCTTTTTATACAGTACATGTGTTTCCCCAAAGTCAGATAAAATCCAGATTAAGAATATGCTGAGATATCCCAAAGCATTTGATGTATATATAGGTTACTAACCAATTTAAGAGCATTTTAAAATTTATATTACTTTTTTCTGTATTTCCAGAAAGCATGTTCCTATTGCAGTGTTACAAGTGCTCATACCAAAACCCACTTTCAATTTATTTGAGATACACCTTAGTGTACCATAGTAAAAATATATTTTAAAGTTCTTTTCAAACATTCATGTACATTCTATGTTTATCAGATGGATAATTTTCTCAATTTTTTTCTTTCAAAAACAAGTTAATGAAATTTTACTCTCTTTTTAGTGTTAAAGACATCCATTTCTACACTGAAGAAATAAGTCTTATTGAAACCTAAAATACAATTTTGCTACACACTCAAAACCAGTTCTTTTTTGCAAAATAATGACCCTTCTGTGTATCTCTCTATTACATTGCTCCTAAGGGTAAATTTGTAAAACAATATTATTTTCATTTATATCTTCAGATAGTTGTTTAAAATTTGCTTTTTTAAAAAGAATCAGTAATACTTTTTATTGTTGTTATTAGCCAACATAGCTAAGAGGAACGAGAGGGGTATTAATCCCTCTTGCACTTCATTAGCAGAATTGTTAAATAAAGGCCTTATTTAAAGCTAATTGAAGTCATTATAAAGACACTCATTGTTTTCAGTAACCTTTGGATGAGGCTTAAAATCCATTTAGTTACAGGTGTACCACCAAAATGAAGGTTATGAAATTATGGAGTTATCACTGAGGACATAACTTGAAAGTAATGGAATTTCATCTGTAACCAAGGGCCTAATTTGGCATGCAAATCCTTATTAGCAGTGATGACAAACACAAAGAGAACACAGCTTGAGCCTGACAGCTCAGGATGTGATTGCAGGAGTGAAATTAGAAATAAATATAACAACATTGTAAATATGCACACTTGATATCATTGAGAGGTCTCAAGCATAGAACTCATCAAACAGTGACGTTTTAGAGCAGACATATATTCAAAATTCCTTACTATCTCAGAACAGAGTATTGCTTCTCCTAAGCCAATAAAAATTTCATTCAGACAAATAGGATCCATATGTGGAGAAAAAGAGAAGAATTTTATATAAAATAGTCTTATTTGTGCATGGATAAAATTTTAAGCTTCTGAAAAGTTTGAATATAAGCAGTATTGATGAGGAATTAATGGAAAGTATATGGGTGAACCATGCATGCAACGAATTCATATTGTCTCCCACAAAATTATATTTGTTGTATATCTCTGCAACTTATCAAAATATTTTTGTCACTATCTATGTATTCAGCATTTTAAAATATGTTTATTGAACCACCTTACAGAAATAAAAATATTTATGGATGCTACAGTATATAGAAATATGAAAAAGCAGCACTATAAAATCATAATCAGGTTATTTGTTAAAATACAATGATGGCTAAAACTCTGCTTTGTGGAAGAGCCACAGATAAAGGCAGTTAAGTTGCAAGAAAGCAAATAATAAGAGTAAAAATATAATAGAAGAAGAGAGAGAACAGTCTACTTTTTCTTCATTGTTGGTAAATATATTATTAACAGTAAATCTAATCAGTAAATATAGGCTGATAAATCCTAGTTTACTATAAATTCTAGTCAGGAGTTGTGAAGGTAATTGAAATGTTCCAGAGAACTTTCTTTCTCAGCAGCTTCCAAATGGTGGTTTAGACATTTCATGTTGTTACCTTTTTCAAAAAGTTTATAGTTTCTACCAAGCTTTGTAGGCTTCAGGACTTAATAGTCAGCATGCTCAAAGAATTGCGAGAATGTGACTGCATGTACTTCTTACTCTGTTAAGTAAAGAAAAAATTTAAAGATGACATACTGTCTGACAGCACTCTGCTGAAGGCTTATACAGGGAAACCCAAGGGAACAGAATGTCATGTTTTGGGTCCATTTAGGAAGCAGCAGTGTATAAGTCTTATTACCCAGTTCATTCTGAATTCATAGGTCAATGCTCATACCCAGTTTTCCAAAACAAAACAGTCTTCATCGTCCTTGATAGACACACTTCTAGAGCACATCTTCAGTCTCCTTTGCAAGAAAGGAGAGAGCTCCTTTGCAAGATGCTTACATGAGGCTAGCAAACAAGGGAGACTGAGAGACCGAGAGACTGAGGAACCAGTTTTCTCATCCCTCGTGGATAAGAAATCTGTGCTTCTTTTGTGCTGGGTTGAGCACAGAATAGACAAACACAATCCTGCCTAGTGGAATGATATGATCCTTTAATTCAATTAATTGAAAGCATAAACAGCATGAGTTTGATTGAATCAGTTTAAAGAATTACACAGGCCGATGTGGTTGCCAGCAGGGGTGAAAAATTCAGGTATAACCTATACACAGCTTGAATCCTGTATTCCTCAATTAGATATTACAAACAACCTACTCTACTCTATCACAGAAGAATAGCTCTTGAGTAAGAAAAAAACATAGCAAAGCTTTCAAAACATGTGCAGTTAATTAAAATTTAGGCATTCAACAACCACTGTCAAATCTTTAATAAATATGACAGTTTGATTAGTCTTTATTTGTTCTGTGTCATCCATGGACAATTTCAAGAAAATGTTTAATAGATTTAAGATTTAAATATACTGTTAAAAGAAAAAAAAGTTTTAGCATAATAGATTAATGAAACACCTGCCTTTTAAGAAAATGTCATTTTCATATTCAGTAAATGCATTCCTAAAACACAATAGATCAGAAAGGACCATAAATATTTACTTACTGTTGTGTATAGACTACTTAAGAGATAGCAACATGAGAGCAAAGAAAAACATCCAATTGCAATTGTAGCAAAAAATTGTTTTTATCCTACAATACACACATTTGTATGGTAATTTAATACGTTAATGTTAGGCAGTTTTGGCCTAACCAAGTATTTACATCAATGATAGAAATCATTGCCTTTAAGATAACTTTGGTTAGAAGGAAACATAGGAGACAACTAAGCTGCTTTGAAAAGATATGTTCCAAAAATTAACAGAAAAAGACTAACATCAAATTTCTTATTGGAATGTATGCATATAGTTCCATTTATAGTTATACAAGAACAACCTGATTATTACAGTAAACTGATTTAGTTCCATCAATTTCTACACCTTAATTGATGTACCTCTGCTAGACATTTTTGTTCTACTAACTTTAGATTTCATTGTAACCAATATTTGATATTTTATTTTACCTATTTTATTAGTATAACCTTTTCAGATGGCTAATTGTTCTTTGAAGTTTTATCATCATATTAATTTCTTCACAGAAAAACTTTGATTGTCATGATAAGATTTTAAAATCATATCATTTTTAAGAATAATATAAAGAAATATATACATGGAAACAAGTAACAGATTTAAAATTAACATTCTCTGCTTTGATTCTTCTCACCTCATGCTTTGTTTATCAACTTTGCTCCAATAGTCCATTAAGTTTCAAAAGAAAAAAAAAAAAAATTAAGAAAATTGATTGGACTGATAGTGTTCATATCATTCATACAGTAATGAATACCTTGAAATGAGCTGATGTTAGTATTGTAATAAGAATATTTAGCTCTTGATCTACAAAAAGGGCTGAAGTATTAAACTACTTCAAGTAAGCTAAAATAAATAATTAAAAAACTCAAAATATCTTACATGCCAGTGCAAGAACTTTGCAAGCAAAGAATTGAATTAAAAATACATCATTCAGAAGACCTTGGCAAAGAAGGTGCTCTTAAACATGATGGAATCCTATAAATCAATTGGATACTGTATTACCTGAAAATAAGCTATCCAAAAGCATACTTTTGGGAATAATGCTATACCTGAAATTTGCCTCAACCACAAATGAGACATTTTTGAGAGAAAAGAGTCATACAAACAGTCTCATACTGTATGAGTACTAATTCATAAGTCAGGTCACATTGTAAGACCAGCGAAAGGTTACTGCATATGCAGTATTAAAGGAAATAAGTGTAGTAAAAGACTTTGGGAACTTTTGTAGTCATTGTAACTCCAGTCAGCTATATAGCAATAACTAGATGTTATACTGGGATAAACTTTAGAAAAGCAAATTGTTCATTATTTTTATTAGTGGCGTTTTACAAGAACTAGTTTCAAATATAATTTTTTTTTAAAAAAAGAGAGAAGCTCTTGCTTTAGTATGTCTTTGCTATCCTAGGAATCACATAATTTTTTTCCAAAAGTAACCATAAATAATCTGTGAAGCAACATTTTCAGTCTCCTCAGCTGACAACTGTGCAACTCCTGTGTGATCACAGTCATTCATCAGAAACATCTATCTACGTTTCTGTTCCTCCAGCTGGGTAGAGAATGGCTTAAGTGATTTTGCTTCAGAATTTATTCAAGAAGATTTCCTCTATCAGTACTTAGAAAGTCACATTTAATATTTCATAGTAAGAAATTTTATAGCCAGGTATGAGTTGAGGATCCATATGCACATCACCATTCATTGACATAGCATTGAAAGAAGCAATTTCATAACTTGCCTCAGCTCTTAGTTTCTTTTTACATTCCTCCTTTGGCTCCTAACACATTCTGCTTTTGCTTCTTTCTCCAGTACTACTACAGGTTCTTGAGTCCCACACCAGTATCTTGTTCAAATTGTTGTGCCTGATGGTGAAACCTAATGATTTGAGCATCCAGCCAAAGAATGGAATCTTACCTCATCCTACCAAACAACCTTCAGAGATTTCATATATTTAATGAAGACTTGGGTTACTTCATTTCTAGGCCCAGCTGACAGAAATTCAGAAACCATATCCCGTGCTCCAGTTTAGCAGAGCTACTTCCATGTGTGTACAAGCTCTTAATACACTGGACCTGCCCTGGCCGTGTTAGTTTAATACAGACTGCTAGTGCTTTGAAATTGTCTCAGTAAATGCTGCTTGTTTCTGGTACAACCTTTTGCTTATGTTTTGTATATGCTTTATGTTTAAATTTAAATTATTGTATTACCTTCTACATTATAACTGATGCTCACACAAGTGAAAGGTCAGTTACATGAGGAGCCTTTGTTTAGTATTTCTAACCCACTCCAGCTCACTGTGTTCTCTAGACCTTAAGGCCTATGTTGATGGACATAGTATAATTGTCAACCCTGCAAGAATGTTGGTAGCAACAGAAATTTATTTCTAAGGGACTTTCTTGTGTTTTCTTTGCAGCAGTCAACCAGCCCCTAAGAGCCTCAAATTGTCTGTGAACTACTCTCTTCATTGAAACTTAAAACTATCATAGACCGCTTGATGTACCACCAAAATTGATCTACCACCAAAATGTTAATTCTCACACCAAATAGGCTTATCTGGCCCTTACAGTTCATTATTTTAGTATTTTATGATCAACAGTTTTACTCAAAAACTTAACAGTTTCTGAAGTGGAAGAGGCTATAGGTGAGCCCTGACTCACCCCATTTCCTACAAGAAGGTGGTCATCTTTAAGGGAAAATCTGTGTTATCTTGGAATGCTGTATATTTGTCATCAAACAACCTAGAAACCTCATAAATATATGACTCTCTTTTTGACACTTACCCAAAAGCTGTACATCCCTTTTGGATAAGGGACTCAAAAAGTTTAACCCAGAGAGTTGTGGTGAATGGAGTTAAATCCAGTTGGCAATTGGTCACAAGCAGTGTTCCCCAGGGCTCTCTTTTGGGGCCAGTCTTAATATCTTTATCAACAATCTGGATGAGGGGATTGAGTGCACCCTCAGTAAGTTTGCAGATGACACCAAATTGGGTGGGAGTGTCACTCTTCTGGAGGGTAGGATGTCCCTGCAGAGGGACCTGGACAGGCTGGATCGATGGGCCGAGGCCAACTGTATGACGATCAGAAAGGCCAAGTGCCGGGTCCTGCACTTCGGGCACAACAACCCCATGCAACGCTACAGGCTTGGGGAAGAGTGGCTGGAAAGCTGCCTGGCCGAAAAGGACCTGGGGGTGTTGGTAGATAGCCGGCTGAACATGAGCCAGCAGTGTGCCCAGGTGGCCAAGAAGGCCAACAGCATCCTGGCTTGTATCAGGAATGGTGTGGCCAGCAGGAGCAGGGAGGTGATTGTGCCCCTGTACTCAGCAGTGGTGAGGCTGCACCTGAAATACTGTGTCCAGTTTTGGGCCCCTCAATACAAGGAAGACATTGAGGTGCTGGAGCATGTCCAGAGAAGGGCAACAAAGCTGGTGAAGGGTCTGGAGCACAGACTTATAAGTCTCCTTATAAGGAGCAGCTGAGGGAACTGGGATTTTTTAGCCTGGAGAAGAGGAGTCTGAGGGGAGACCTTATCGCTCTCTACAACTACCTGAGAGGAGGTTGTAATGAGGTGGGTGTTGGTCTCTTCTCCCAAGTAGCTAGCACTAGGACAAGAGGAAATGGGCTTCAGCTGCACCAGGAGAGGTTTAGATTGGATATTAGGAAAAATTTCTTCACAGAAAGGGTAGTCAAGCATTGGAACAGGCTTCCCAGAGAGGTGGTGGAGTCACCATCCCTGGAGGTGGTGAAAAAACGGGTAGACGTGACACTTTGTGACATGGTTTATTGGGCATGGTGTTGTTGGGTTGATGGTTGGACTGATGATCTTGGAGGTCCTTTCCAACCTTAATGATTCCTAGTTTTTATTTTCATTAAAAAATAATCCAGCCACCAAGCCAGGAAACATGAAATTGCTACTCTACCCTTAATTGGTTTAGTGGTGGACTTGGTAATGTTAGGTTAATGGTTGGACTGGATGATCTTAAAGGTCTTTTCCAACCTAAATGATTCTATGATTCTGTGAAAAATATGAAATGTCAACTGTATCATCTTAGAAAATGAATATTCTTTACTGAATATGAAATATTCAGGTTACTGTAATGTCTTTGACAAGAAGGAGACAACAAAACATATCTTTGCAAATTAGACTTTGGGTACAAGTGTATAGTTTAATAAAATATAGCCAGATAATAGGAAACCACTTTCCAGAGCAGAGACCAATTTCTGTGCATTCTTTACACTTTTTGGCCTATTTAATGCATCCTAGACATTTTTCTGGGACATTTTTGTGTGATATCAGGATTTATCTGATTATTTTCTGGTATAGTTGGGTGAAATCCAATATTTTCTCAGAGAACTCAGATCATCTTAAACAGCATGTAATAACATTCTGGAGAGCTTGTGTTATCACCATCTGAATACCAAATTAGAAAAATTCCATTTCTTGTGTGCAATAGAATTTCTGTGTCACAGCATTTTTCTGGAAAGTTGAAAATAGACTCCAAGAAGAGAGGACTTATCTACAGTCTTTTGGAAACCTCAGCACTTTCTCCTGTTGTCCAAGTTAACTGCTGCTTCACTGAAGATTTCTGTCAAGTAAGCTCTCATATTTGTTAAAGAACAGTATGATTCATACTCAGCATCCAATCCACCCAAATTAGCAAACGCATCTGTAAAAGGCAAAGTCTAAGGATAGACTGGTCCTGTATGAATCTCCAAACTTTAAAGTGAGAAAAGGCATGGCTTGTTTTCAGTCACCTGTTAATACCTCATATATCTAATAAGTTCCTCAGCTTCTCAGACCTTCACAGTTTCTGCTCCAATTAACCCAGTTATCTATTGCCTTGCTCTATCAGCCTTTCATACGTTCATTTTAAATTTAATACAAAAGGAAATTGTAGGTGGATAAGCAATAAGGCAAGGGTGACCCTGAGGTGTTTCACTAACTCAAAGATCAATAGTGAGGCATTATTGACAACTTTCTTAAAATGAATCCTTTTTTTATTCTTCATCGCTTTTATTTTTTTATTCCATTTGAGTCCCTTTCTTATTCTATCCAGGTATCCAGTCATTCTGATAGTAAAGGATATGCTGTCTGAAAAGTAAAAGATGTAGTTGGATAACATGTGCATATCACAGTGCTCTTACAATTTAAATGCAGTGCATGATGCAGTCATAAACAAAAGTAAAAGTCTAAAAAGAATGAGCAGAAATAGTTTAGTGGTAAGCATTTACTGATTTAAATTTTTTATATATATTTTTTTTATGTGTATACACATTGTCATTTTATAACATATATGTTATAAAAACATAAAGTTTGCTATTGCTTGAAATATGTCCAAGAAAACCTCAAGTTACAGTAAAAAAGACATTTTTTGGAGCTGAATGCCCTTTTTTCTGTTTTCTGTTTCTCGTGGTAGGCATCTACTTACATTACCATTTGCTGATTTTATGGGAAAAAAGCAATGTAGGCAAATTGCTTTCACTTATAAAGATCTTCTAAAAGGGAGAGAGTAGCTGATTTTAAAAAGTTCTGGCTGTAAACTGAACAGTAAAATCAAGAATTAACAAAGCTGCAATAAAAAATTTTGTGTACACCACTGTCAAAGGAGGTGACTAAATTTCTCATTGTTGAAAGAATGATGGATTTTTAGACATCAATAAATAAAATACTGGAATTTTAATCCAAAATTATAAGAAACTCTTTATTTTTAACATTTCAGTATGATAATTTTAATAAAAAGTGAAATTATGCAAGTATTCTTCAAATTTTAATTAATTTTTGAGTTGTTTTCTCCTGGGAAAAGTTTTGAAAGGTCATATATGCATTATCCTCAAGCAATTCTGAACTACATCAGGCTCTAATGCATTAAATGCATCAGAACACCTCATGCTGTAACCTACATAACTGCACAGTATAAAACTCATGGAAACAGTTTTTAGTTAAAATAAAGGTCAGTCTGCATTGCTGTTTTTATCTTGACACCAGTTAAGTACCTTAAAGGATTAGCTGATGAAGTGTTATCACTGATAAGTATCCAGAGTAGTTAATTATCACAAAATATCATATTTAAACATATTGTGTAATGTATCTAAAAAGGTATAAGCTGTTGCTGCTTGATGTTTAGAAAAATATACAGTAGGGTAAATCTTCCATTTAGGTGACTTTCTCATCTAGCTTAGCTGAGCCCCAAATACTGACCTGGTATTTATTTTATTCTCTGTGTCTTCTTATAGAAATGCTTATCTAGTACATGAGATACTGAACAATTACTTATAAATATGTATAAAAATCCCCCCAAGCACAAAGGAACACAGAAGGGACTCTGAACCAGTAAAGCAAACTACAGCCTGTTTCTTCCTATCATCTCCAACTCCTTTTCTTACTCATTAATGATAAACAAATCTTGTAGTATTCTCTGAAGGTTATCAAATAATAATAATAAAAAAAAGTAAATAGCAAATTTCTTCGTTGTAGATCCAATCATCTTCCACTAACTTTATATAAAGAATATACAAATTCAGATGGCCAAATTCTGATTTGTTAAGCTATTCAGAACCAATGTAGATAGTTACTTTAAAGTTAAACTTAGAAAACTGAATAGAGAATCATACATGTGAGTTGGTCAGGTGAGGTTTTAAAGATTGGATTAAAAATATTTATCCATCCATTTTATACAACAGTTCAGATTTTAGTAAGCCATAATCTTTCCAGCTCATGATTGTACTTATGCAACAGATTGTTTCATTTCTAATCTATCATAGGTCTTATTCCATCAAAAAAGGGGAATGGAGGGGAGGGGGAATAAGAAGGGAAGGCAGAAGAGGGAAGTTTTGCCCTAAATACAGAATTTAAAAAGTACACAGACAATAGTAGAATGACTACAGTGATAACTTGTGATTTCAGAGTGCTTCAGACATTAAAAAGTTTTGCATAAGTAATTGAATTTACCAAACATACAGCTTCTTTTAAAAATGCCCCTTCCTTTCCACAAGTCTTATGTAGCTTATAAGACCAAACAAAATGTATTTTTCTACATATAAGTGTAAAGAAAGGTCTTTGTGAGATTAACATGGAAACACTTAGCTTTGATGATTGCCTTTAGCATAAAACATAAATAAAATCTAGGCCCAAAAAATCCTTAATGGTGTCCAAATATCAACACAATAGCTTTCTACAGTCCAACCATGGTTTTAAAAGGAAGCACTTGATTAGTCTCATAATGAAAAAAATCAGAGTAAACAACCAAAAAAGCATGGGATTTTTCATATAAGTAACATAATTGTAATTGCAGTTAGTTAGGACACATTGCACTGTATTGTTTTCAGCAGTTTTTACATGAACTTGTCCAAGTTCTATTCTCATCACAGATCACAGTACAAAAAAAATTAGGAAAAAATGTTCAGGAGTTTAACACTTCTGAAGAGGAGGAGAGAGAGGTTGATGTTCGGGTTATTGTCATTTTCCTTAGGAAATGTATTCCTTCGTAGCAATTTTTTTTTTTCTTCTAACAATTACACAGATGAAAAAATGATTGTAGAGCTGGAGGGGAAAAAAAAAAAAGAAAGAAAGGATTGGCTTGAATTTCATGTTACTATGTACATTTTTCAGGTTTAAAATACCAGCAATCTGTTATGAGACTTGCTAGAAGGAATTACTTGTGTAATTGGATGTAGCCAGACAATATATGTGCAGAAGAACTCATCAGCATCTATGAAAATCCGTCTAAATAAACTGGCATTTACTTACTGTGAAGCACATTATTCATTAGCAATTCTATCCTCTGTATGGATGGCTCACCAAACTCATCTAGATGCAACTTCATGTCACTATCTAGAACTAAAGAAATATTTAAGAAATGTTATGCAGAATCATAAAAGCACTTCAAAATATACATTATCCCATATGCCGTGACTACTATGTGTATAAATGTACTTAATGTGTGTTTATGGTATTTTAAAAAGGCATGTTTTAAAGTTAAACGTTAGTCCTTTTCTGGATAATTATATCTATCAGAAAGCTGGGAATATCTTCTTTTGAAACGTATAAAATATTAATTCTGAAGTCAGCAGGGTAGATTTAACCGATTTATAGACATGGCATTTTTGAATTTTCTGATCTGGGTATGTGTGCACTTTGGGAGGAGGAAGAAGTGATTCTCTGGAAAGCAGGTCCAACTTCAGAATTATGCCTCTAGGGACCTCAGATTGGTCAGTGCAGGGGAATTCAGAATTCTGGAATGGTCCCAAGGCTATTCATGGGTGAGAGCAATTTTTTGTTTTACCCTCTGCTCATGGCCTGGTGTCAACTCTACTGACAGAACCTCTGTTCTTTATGTGGTTTTATTAACTATGTATGGAGTCAATGCCATTCTGTCTGGTCTCTTTGCTAGTAGGGTACACACATCAATCTTTTTTTTTTTTTTTTTTTAGTTTTTCTTGTCCTGTAGACAGCTAGACATGTTTCTTACACCATTTTCAATGACTTTTTGCTAGCACAGCTTGAAATGGTTCACTGATTTTTGCCAGCTTATTGTTCCACAGACTAGAGAGCAAGAAGTATGAATTTTTTTTACAGTTACATTTCCTCATACTGGAGACCCATAAACTTTCTTTCTCTAGATTAATCCTACATTAGTTTTTCCTACTTCAGCTTTTTAGCACCTTGCCCTGCAGCCCTCCATACAAAGCTTTTTCTTCAGTACATACAGTCTTTAATTCAGCTAAGCTTGTTAATTATCTCCTCCTCTGATATAATAATTGTTTCCCAGGTAGATTCTAACATTTTAGGTTAATTGCTCTGTAAAGAGTAGGAAAAATGGGAGAAACACAGAGGATCTTGTCATGCACCTAGCTGGACAGAAAACCTCATGATTAACAAGCATATGATCAGAGGTGCATGGCCAATGTGCCTTGGCAATAACTTGCTTCTTCAGGCATGGGTTAGTTAAAGAAGATTGTGTCTCACCCCAAAGCCTATATAAGAGTCCATTACCAGCAAATGCTGGTTGATAACAAGTCAGCATGATCACAGGAGCTGCAAAGGGAACCCTGCTGTTGCAGTGGCTTGCTGTGCAAAATCCTGCCAAGGACCAGAAATATTTCTTGTACTGAAGATGGAGGTATCTTTGCTCTTTGAACCAGTGACTACATCTGACCCTTAATATATTAAAACTGTCTAAAATATTACCAAAAGGATGGTGGAAGTTGTTGTCAATACTGACAATCTTCAAGCTGTTATAATGATAATGACTTAACTTTAAGGCATCTTCTCTTCTAGATATATATCATGATCTGATATTCTATTAAAAGCCATACACGATTTGTTTGCTGAGCAGATAATCTGGTACTGTTGTAATTTATTTCACATAGAAACAAAAATGTAAAAAAAGTGAATGAGAGAACTATTATCAGTTGTAAAAGACTTTACTCAGCATGACATTTCTGAGCAAAGCAATGGTATTAATAACACCCAGCTGTCACATTCCAGCCCCTACTATTGAATATCAGCTTGGCTATAGTCACAAACATATTCAGAAGGACTGGAAACTAACATCAAATGTTGGCTAAGTGTTTAGTTTGGGATGTCCCTGAGTCTTATGAGTTCCTGAGAAGAAATCTGAAGTGTTAAATCTCAGTTGCTTCAACAGCACGGTGACATGTAGAACAAGTTCCTGCCAGGACTGAATAGGGTGCTGACTCACATAAGATCCAAGGTATTAATTTAAGAATCTAATAAGAGGAATATATTCCATATAATTCCCTTCCTGTATTTTTCTTCCTTTCACAGGAGAACTGCTTTTATTGAAGCCTCAATAAGATAAGTAGGAGAAACTTCTGGAAAAGAAAAGTCTAAAGAAGCAACAAATTGCTGGATGAAGCTTTCTTAATTTTCAGCAAGCAGGAAGGTTGTTTATTGCCTACATCATAGAAAATCTGGACCCTTTTCTTGCTTAATCATACTTTCCTTGTATGACCTTGCATGAGTAACTCAGCTACTGCATGCCTCATCCTCTCCACCTGTTCAAGATACTGAATATTTGTCCACAGATGAGGAGTCTAGCAAACCTAAAATCATTCCCATGTCTTGAAGATTTCTGAATATCTTTCTATACCATTTTTTTGTAATGTGTTACTTAATACTCCAGGTTGGTAATTTCAATTCCTTTTTTTTTATTATAGAAATCCTGATATCAAATAAAACTTTTATGCAAGACTACAAAGGATATGTTTTTCAATAATTAGTTCTCTGTACACATGTTCCTACAGCCTGGATGGATATTCTTACTTTATTTTAGAAGCTCAGAATGGTTTTATCACACAGCTACAAGCAGGAGTTCATTGTTATTACAAAAGGCCAGCAAAATTTCTGTAAAACTTGATTAATAATCATAAACATATAAGTAGATGTAAAATTATTTTAATGGGTTCTTAGAATCTACTAGAAAAATAAAAATGGAGAAATAGTTTTCTGAAATGCTTATCTACACATCATGAGTTTTCTCCCTTTCCTTCCTTTCCCCTGACTCTAATAACTGTAAGAGACCCACTTCATCATTGCCCAACAGATCAGAGATCCAAAATTTTTAACCCATTTTGCAATGTTCTAAGTGAGTACACAAGACAAAGTAATTAGTAATCTGTCCACAAGTGATACTTGCTTCAGATGTAACAAGACTGTAAGATCATTATAAGAAACACTGACGAAACTAAAACTCATGTAGAAGTCACAGGGACAGAAGCCAATGGGTTACAGACACATACCTAAGAACAGAATGTTGTCTGTAATCTTTAGCAAAAAATCCAAGGAAAAGGCTTGAAACTATTGCCCTATCTAATGTGTTTGCTACTATTAAACTTTTTACTTGTGTCTCTGAGATGAGGGAGGGAGAGAGACTTCTTCATATTGCCAGAGTTGGCCAGCCAATTCACCCACCGTTTGTCCCTCTCCGTCTTTCCATTTCATTACTGCCAATGAGTTGGAATACGATGATGGTGCACTCTGTACAAACTTCCGCCACATAGGCTGGGTGTACTTGACTTCACCTGGATCTTTGGATAACTGCTTGTTGTCCAGGTCACAATAAATCACCTCCAGCATGGCTAATTCCCTCAGATACTGGATACCTCTTTGCATGGTAGTTATCCTGGTTTCAGCTGGGATAGAGTTAATTTTCTTCCTAGTAACAGGCATAGTGCTGTGTTTTGGATTTAGTGTAAGAATGTTGATAACACACTCATGTTTCAGTTGTTGCTAAGTACTGCTTATGCTAGTCAAGGACTTTTCAGCTTCCCATGCTCTGCCAGGTGCACAAGAAACTGGGAGGGGGCATAGTCACAACAGCTGACGCAAACTGCCCAAAGGGCTATTCCATACCATATGATGTCATGCTCAGTATATAAACTGGGGCAAGTTGGCCAGGGGGCAGCGATTGCTGCTCGGGAACTGTCTGGGTATCAGTCAATGGGTGGTGAGCAATTGCATTGCGCATCACTTATTTTGCCTATTATTATTTTCCCTTCCTTTTCTGTCTTATTAAACTGTCTTCATCTCAACCCACAAATTTTACTTTTTTTTTTTTTTTTTTTTTTCTTTTCCCCCAATTCTCTCCCCCATCCCACTGGGGAGGGGGAGAATGAGCAAATGGCTGTGTGGTGTTTAGCTGCCTGCCAGGTTAAACCACAACAGCAGTCCACTTGCCTGGGTGACATATAACATCTTCCTTGAAGGGATACCTTTCCTGCACACCTGACAGTAGTCACCTCCAGAGGCTGAGGGTTTGTGCCCCTTTTCCAATTGCTTTGTCAATGCTCCCTTCCCTAGAAAGAGACCCCAGCTGCTTGGCTTCCTTACCCTCTAATTCCAGGCTACCGGCCTCATTATCCCAGCATCGGAGTAGCCAGGTGACAATATGCTCGCCTGGATGACAGCTACAATCCTTTCGCGTATCTCGCGGATCACTCTGGGATAGAGATCCGGTGGTTACTGTCCCATTTATGAGTTCTTCCTCTCCTTCGAAGGAAGAGGAGTAACGCTCCCGCTGAGTTCTTCCCCAGGAGGAAGCATGGAATTCTTCCTCTTCCACTTCCTGTTCTTGTGATGGCCCTGCTTTACAGTAGTCTGCCTCCTTGCTGGCAGGGCAGTATGCTTCCTCCCCCTGCTCCCTCTTAGGATAACCTTCTTCATTCCTTACTAAATGAGCTGACTTTTGCTTCCAAGATTTCTCATTGTGTGGGGGGCCAACTGATACCAACATGGGTTGGTTCTCTGGTTCAGCTGCAGTGCCTTTCACCAGGATTTGTGTAGCCACAGTGCCTGTCATGGGGGTTGGAGTAACCACAATGCCTGTCAATGGGGTTTGAGTAGCCACAGCGCCTGTTGCAGGAGTTGGAGTAACCAAAATATTCTTAAATAGTTGTTTAACACTAAGCAAGACCTGACACATTCAGGAAACATAGCAAAAGGAACATGCTGGTTTGAACATCCCAAGAATATTCAGAATTCCCAAAAGCTACTGTAATTAGGCTGGAGAAGAAGGAGAAGATGGAGGAATGTGTCTCCCCAATAGGCTGGCTCTCCAAGGAGAAAAAGTAAAAAGTGTAATTATTAATAATTTCTGATGGCTCCCAAAGTACAGAGGTGACAGCAATGCTGAGTACAAATACAAGATTGATCTCATGACCAATACTTTTATCATACCATAAGCCAATGTTACACAGTACAGCAAAGCTATAACCTTAATCCATCTCCCAGAGGTAATAAAGAGCACAAATACTGATAAACAGTATATACGGTAAGTAAGGTGTTACATAACACAACTCTGAGAGCAAATGCAACAATTCTGAGAGCAAGTAAGTCAACATTGTGACCAGCGATTATTAAACTAATAAAATGAATGCTTATAACAAATGTGTTTTAACATGCTCTGGTCAGATCTGTCATTATCTCAACCCTTCATGCCCCATGTTAGGCACCAAAAAGGACTGTCATGGTTTAATGCCAGTCGGCAACTAAGCACAACACAGCCGCTCACTCACCCTCCCCCACCAGTGGGATGGGGGAGAGAACTGGAAAAAGAAAGTAAAACCCATGGGTTGAGATACGGGCAGTTTAATAGGACAGCAGAGGAAGAGAAAATAATAACAACAACAATACAAGAATATACACAGCAAGTGATGCACAATGCAATTGCTGATACCCAGACAGTTCCCGAGCAGCAATCGCTGCTCCCCAGCCAGCTCGCCCCAGTTTCTATACTGAGCATGACATCATATGGTATGGAATAGCCCTTTGGCCAGTTTGGATCAACTCTTCTGCCTGTGCCCCCTCCCAGCTTCTTGTGCACCTGGCAGAGCATGGGAAGCTGACAAGTCCTTAACTAGCACAAGCAGTACTTAGCAACAACTAAAACATCAGTGTGTTATCAACATTCTTCTCCTATTAAATCCAAAACACAGCACTATGCCTGCTACTAGGAAGAAAATGAACTCCATCCCAGATGAAGCCAGGACAACTTTTTAAACTCAGTTGCTCTTTTATTGCTTGACTGCTTTTTGTTGATTTGTTTTGGTTTTTGGGTTTTTTTGGTTTTTTTGTATAGAGCTAATTTCACCTGCTTTTAGTTCACTTGCTTTTCTCAATGCTTGCTCCATATTTTAAATAATTCTTATTAACTAAAACACAAAGATATTCCCAACTACCCTCCAAATACAGACATTGTTTTGGTGTTATCTAAACATCTTTGGTCTTCTAATTTTTTTTTTAATTATTATTTGGAGGAAACAGATTGCAGACTTTGTATTTAAGAAATTTCAAAAGCCATTACTTTTTCAATTCTGAGCCATCTATCACAGGGCAGCCATTTATTTTCTTAGTGTTTTAGAATAGTTTTTTCCTGCATGAAGACTGCTTAAAGGAAAGGGGAAAATGGAACATTTGTTTTCTTGGAAGCAAGATGTTTAAACTAGATTTAAAACATTTGGTGTTTCTAGAATACAACACTTGAGGCTCAAGTCTCATTATACAGAGACCTTTTTACCTACTCTGACAGTCTACAGAATATGAACAGTCCAGAAGAATTCTGCACAGGCAGAAATGGTTAGATAGGGTAGATATTCAGCTTTGCTCCTTCCAACCAGGAGAAAACATTTGTATTTGGTCTTGCCCTAGCATTAAGGTCATAGCTGTGATGTAGAGCACTGTTCCTTTGTTTCCAAGGATATATAAGGCAGTGAATGAACAGGAGAAAATGTTAACGCTGTTTTGTACTTAATCTGGGTCTATATTAAGATATGGGTAGTCCTAGAATTTCTCAGCCTAATTACATCTGACTGTAGTTAAAATTATACCTCCTTGCCTTATCTCTCTTTAAATATATCAATAAAGCAAATGAGAGTGAATTTTTCTAAATGTGATGAGGGGAGGCGTAAAATCTTAGAACAAACTCTTCACTGTATATTGTCCTTGTATAAGGACTACTTATTTGCCAGTGTACTACAAATATTTTGCAAAATATAAATATGAAAAATTAATTCTTCAAGAAGTGAATCATCTTTAAGAATGGGACCACAATCACATTACTTCAAATTAACTCATTCTCTTCTTCTCTAGTTTATCTAGAAAAAAATTGTAAATAAACAGCATTAGCCAGGCTACTGACTACTCAAACCAGGGAGCAGGGCTGCTCCACAAAGAAAGATGAGCCATGAGCCAGAGGTAAGCACAGCGCAAGTACTGCTCTCACAAGTAGGGCATACCTGTACAGGGTCTGACTACAGCAAACAGAGCAGGGTACTGATAACAAGATCCATCAACTGACCCATTTTATCTGAGTGCTTAGTTTTTAGTAAATAGAAAATTATTCATATTCTATAATACTCCATTAAGTAATCCTTTATGGTATTGTTCATCATTAAATGTTAACTAACCCTCCTGCAGTTCACATGTATAATTAGGAACATAACAGCAAGTTTCATCACCAGGAAACACATCACCTCATACACACAAACAAGTACAAAAGTATTAGGGTAAGGCTTTGTTCCAGTAGCCTTCCCACCTGGATTAGGCTGTAGTGCTCAGACTCCAGGTGCCACCTTATTCAATATAAATTGAAATTACAATAGAGTATTGGATTGACCTGTATCTTCCCACAATACACATTTATTTATTTGTATATATGCTTTTCTGGTGCACTTGAGAAATATAGTTCCTAC
Source organism: Pelecanus crispus (assembly GCF_030463565.1). Lineage (NCBI taxonomy): Eukaryota > Metazoa > Chordata > Aves > Pelecaniformes > Pelecanidae > Pelecanus > Pelecanus crispus. Next base: position 64,650,875 of record NC_134646.1, on the reverse strand, counting down.
CAGTTGCCATGGTTGCTGCCTGCAATCTTAATAAACTTCTTAAAGGGTTTTGAAGAATGCACAGAAATGCCATCCTAGGCAAGCTGCCAGCTGGAAGGATATTATAAAATATTGCACTTGCTCACCAGGGGTTTCCCACTGTATCTCTCCAGCTGGCAGCCTGCCCTGCTAGACAGGGCCCTCTAGGAGGGCAACACTGTACCTGTTGCTGGCAGATTTGATCTCACAGCAGGGGTGGGAATGTCCCAGGAAGAGCTTTTAACAATTTCTTCAAGCCTAGACATTTATGTTGTTTTACCTCCCCAACATCATCTTTGTGCTTGATAGAAATCTGCCTGTTTTAAAAATAACAACAACATATGAACTCAAATTTTCCCCAGCTTATAGAAATCTTCATAGAATATTAAAATTTCTAAAGATTGTCACACTAGATTTGAGAACTGTAAACCTTATATTGTTAGAAAAAATAAGGTAATACCGTACCTCAACAGTGATCTGTAAAGCAGATGTCAAATAGTTCCCTTTCATTGGCTGACTAAATTAATATTGATTGTACAGTGTTTTAGCATGAGCAAGAATTGCAGCTTCCTAAATAGTCTAGGACCATACCTTTGCCAGGAAAACCAAAACCAAAACTGATTTGTGTTTCACAAATCGCCCAAACTCATTTTCAAAATCTCACTGAAGAATCTGTTCTTTTTTCTCTGCTTTTCAAAACAGTCTTAGGGTTTCTGACTGCCTTTAGGAGGACCATAACAGAGATTTCTTGGGATCATTTTTCATGAATGTAGATCCTGCTCCCTGAATAGTTTAACATTTATTACTTTACTGAATGAAGATGCAGCAACTAATAAGTAAATTAAAAAGCAAAAGTTGACCTGAGAAATAATCTTTTAAAATATAAATCAGAACTGATAGCTGTAATTCAGATCATTCCAAAGCTTTCCCTCTGAGTCTGCTGACAGAGCACAAATCTTGATAAAGGAGAAACACAAAGGAGATGAACAAAGCATAACTGCCAAACCATGCGCTTTCAAAAATAATGATGTTTAGTCATTGGTAACTGGTACCATTTTTTAATTCTGCAGGATGCCATTGAGAAGACAAGTTGAAGATGATAGAGAAAGTTGAAATTTCATATGAAATCAGGAAGGCTTGAATTCTTCTCTTGGCCAGACAAACAAGTTTTAACATTTTCTCCAATTTGGGCAGATGTATACTCACATAAAATGTTCATGATGTCATTTTCTTCAGCCCTTGCAGGTATAGCACAGGTGTTGGCAGTAGAATTTCTGATCTGGCGTGGATGGCCAGATTGAGCTATGAGTCATTCCACTGCATATGAAACAAATATACCCAGTCTGGAAGACAGTATTTTGGTGCCAAGTAGCAGAGAGCAACAGCAGGTGTCCAAAACATTGTAAAAATTAGTTCCTCAGGCAAATCATTGGAATGTAGAAGTAAGCAGGCCTTGATTTTGGCAGTCATACTTACCAGATGATGACACTAAAAGAACTATCAAGAACATGGACCAGGTTTCAGTCAGCACTTTTTCAGGGCAAGACATTAATTTCATAACACCTCAACAAATCAAATGTGAAAGATGTACAGAACTATCCTTCTAAAATATTGCTTTATTGCAGCAGTTGTCAGGGCGTAGAAAGAGTAGGCTGCACCGCAAAGACTCTGAGCCAGAAGGTGGGGGCAAAGCAGAGCAGGCAGAGACAGTACCTTCACCAACAAGAGGCAGAGTCCCACAATATCCAAGCAAGAAGAACAGTAACCAGCTTCAGCCAAAAGTCAGGTTCATCAGACAAGTCCATAGTGATGTCTAAGATCAACCAGGAAGTCAGGTCAGCAGGTTGGGAAGGTATGTGGCCAGGCACACGTATACCTACAGCACAGGTCACACAGGGACCAAGGCCAAGGGTGTGACTTAACAGTAGTTCCCACATGCAGTGCAGAAGGCCTGACAAAGCCTCTCAAAGCTGTTTTTCCACATGGATCTTTCCTCATCAGCCTGATCCAAGGTTACACAGATGCATAATATCAGATCTGGTCTTAAGCACAAGCAACTAACCTCCTAGGTGAGGAAGAAAAACATTGCAGATCCTGCCAGTGCACTCAGGGCCCTGACAGTAGCTGTAAAAAACTACCAGAATGAAATGTAAGATTTTGTTAAGTCATAAGTCCTGGAATCAAGTATGCATGCAAGTATAACCACAGGGAGGTCTACAGGAACAGAAAACATTTCAGGCAAATAATAATTTAAAAAAAACAACCAACCAAACAGTGATAGTTTTGTATCAAATGCCATTATTTTGGTCTTTGAATCAGCAGTTGCATAAGATAGTTCCACAGTGTTAGCAAACCAATAATGGGCTTTACTAGATTTTTACTCTCAGACTTGTGTTATTTATCATACTGTAAGCAGCAGTTGGACAAGTGTCTTGGTGAAAGAGTTCTCAGATTCCTTTCTTTTCAAATGAACTATGCTGATAAGACCTTTATCCCAAGTGCTGTAGCCACAAAGATAACTGGCACATTCTATGAACAGAAGTATCTTCAATTTTTTTGAAAACCTGCAAAAGGAGAAAAATTTCAATACCTTCTAATACTACACAAAACTATATGAGATAATTGATGCCATGGCACAAAGATCAACAGATCTTACCCTTCCTTATCATCCCATGAATACATAAACTAATATGTTCACATAATCAAGAAAAATAAAGTAGGCCGACAGAATTTGAGGGGGGGGAAAAAGTTCCAAGTTTTCACTTTCTAGTGTGTAGGATCATTCAGAAAGGTCTATCTAACAAGATAAAAACATCTAGCAGCTCTCAGTGTTACACAGTTACAAGAATTTCACTTTAGCCTGAAGAAAGCCCATCTCTTCAGTATCAAGAAATTTCAGTTTTCTTCCGGAAAACGGCCAGGAATAGTTTTCCACCTGAAGGGAAAAAAACATTGATGCCACATTACTTGAATCTTCTAAATTTTATGATGCAATCCAAATCAGTAGCAGTAAAGTATCAGATTAAAATGTGAGAAAGTCTGAAAAGATACAACCTTTGAACAAGACACAATTTCATCTCAGCCTTGTCGGCCTTGTGTTTGAATATGACTTGATGAGCAACATCCAAGAATCCCTTTGGACAAAATGGTTCATAAATTCTTTTGCCAGTTGAGGATCATCACAACGTAATAGTAATGTAAATGTGATAAATACATATGATATAAATCTGTTCTGGGACCGAACAGGCTGCATCCAAGGGTGTTGAGAGGACAGGTCGATCTTTTTGCAAGGCTGATCACTTTTGAAAGGTAATAGAAGAAACTGAGTGATACTTTCAGAATGAAGTTGCTTACTCAGATGATGTTGCAAGTTCAGGTACATGTGTCCACTTTCCTTTGGGACAGTGAACAAGCCCTTTGCAGTGATGATACAGGTTATGTTGATCAAACTAGCAGAACTAGCAGTCCCCTGGTACCCAGAATGACAGATGTAGTCCCATAATTTGCTGTAGAAGAATGAGACTATTGCAGTCTCCTTATGAATGGAGAACCACTAGATGAGCTTCAGGAATTTGTATTACTGCAGAGAGTTTGACGAATGGACACAAGAGGTTTTTCACTTTTTATTTTCTTAATTTAGAAAAAAATGCATTTTGTTAAGTATGAAAAGTGCTAGCTTTCATGATTCCATTCTTAGTACTGTCATTGTTGTGCTCCATCCCACAATTTAAATTTGTGTCTTTCATCACATCCGATTTTATTCTAGATTATAAACCATGGAACAAATATTATGTAAAATTTACCACAGAGATACATACATGGATCCTAACTGTGGTTTCTGTGGACTATCATTAATAGCCATTTTTCAATAGCTACTACTCAAAAATAAAAATTGAAATTAATTTAGTTTTCTGCTTCACCTAAAGACTCAGTTTAAGAAATCAGAGAGCTCAATTAAACTAATGCAATGCTTCACTGCTGAAGATCCTAGTATCTAGTATATTAGTCAAGATGGCAGCCTTCAAAACACAAATAGTTCTCTTGTTGCTCATAGCTGACCTATGTGGAACAACTGGAGAAGATAACTAGTGATTTTTCTTTTGGGTGTTTTCGCTACTTTGAGAACTGTGTGATATGGAGTTACATGAGTCAGAGATACATTTGCAAAAGTAGCCAAGGAATAGCATAATTGCATGACTTCTGGGTACACTCCATATATACTAATTTGTTTAAAAGAACACCTCAGTGGAGTTCTTTTAAGTGCTACAGAGCAAGGTAGGAGAAAGTAGCACAGAAGCAGAAAAAGACCAGTTACTTAGTCATTTTATTTTACAGTGTTATACACTGCAACTTGCTACACCTTAGGACAGGCAATAAATTTTATAATCAAAACATTAGAGAAGTCCTACATCTACAGAGGACACTTCCTGAGTTAATCTTCTGGAAGGCTTTGTGGGGTCTGTGATCAGAATCCTAAAACTTCTAGTGCAGACTAACACAGAACTATTTTATTTACAAAAGGCATGAGAAAGAATAAAGCTTTTCCCTCCAAAAATCTGAAAGACTTGTCCCTAAAATGTTGGACAAATCAAAGAATAGTATTCTTAAATTGCACAATTTATTAATAATTATGAGACAGCAATTGACACTGAAGCAGTTACCTTGATCACATCTACCAAAAAAGAAAGGACCAAACACCTGCCTTAGCACAGCCATTTTCTGTGATTATTAAACCAAGCTGCTTGGAACCTCTTTGGAATTTTTCAACATCATTTAACTGCATAGCTGTACTATAATTACAGGAAGATTGATTTAAGATAAGTGAGTTTAAGTTTAATAAACTATTAATGATAATGCAATCCTTCAGTACCTCTGTGCCACCAATTCTATCTATACAAGGACTGAAATGATGCACTTAATTTACTTTAACCTCCTTATTATTAATTTATATGTTCTCACACTTAAAATTTTCTCTAATATGATCTCTATTTTGTTCATGTTAGAGGAATTTTCTGAGTTCAGACAGTTTCAGGAGCTTGATAACATTGCTAGAGTACAACCACTATTGATATAGAGCTAAATAATTAAAACTTTACCATAAGCAAACATAAGATACTTGAAAAGAGGCTTTCATACAAATTCCTTTTCTTTTTTGCTACAACTTTCTGGGAAAGAGGTATTTGAGTATAATATTTTCAAGTTTAAATTCAATCCTACCGAATTTTGGAGAACCAGTTAGGGAGGCATCAACAGGTGTTTGAGATAAATCTGTAAAATTATTCTGGAGGTGGTTTTGCTTTGTAAAAACTGCTAGTACTGAGAAATAGCTAAGTCAACAGTTAACAAACTAATCATAATTATATGGCTTCCTTAAGGAAAAAAAAAATCATAGTCTTTAGTCATTAGTCAAGAATTTTAAAAAGTACACACTAAATAAGTTACAGTCTTATCAGAAAAAAAAAAAAACAAACCAAACCCCAAGGAGATGATCCATTAATTTATATGTGATTATGTAACTAAAAATTGTGTCCGAATGCATACGCACAGCAGGGTCAAATTAAAGGCTGCAGAGGCATTAGGCCTGTCCTTTCCAAGTGCTAAGTAAAGCTTCCTAGCTATCATGTTGAACTATAATGCTTTGAGAGTCTCAAAATCAGCAATATCTTTAATATCATAACGCACAAATTGATTGGCTATTCCTGTAGCTATATTTTTTCCCCAAGATTACACAGTTATTTAAGGGCTAGTAAAAAGAGTGACTCTATTATTTCATGGTAGCCCCAGAATTTTTTGGAGGGCAATGGTGTTTATAAATGCATGACATATAACCAAACAACTTATGAATACAGTGATAAGTACTGTCACAGAATAAACTTGTTTTATGTAAAGTTTAATGTAGCTGCTAGAGAAAGATGTATACCTTTCAAGCAGTAAAATCAACTTCTAATGCAGTACAATAGCTTAATATAAAAATAAAATTGGAGTAGATGGTATTTCAGAACACCATATCCATTCAGCCGTAGTTAAGATGCGATTTAAGCCTGTGGTAAAATAAGGTTTGTTTGTCAGAAATGTAAATTATAAACAGATGTATCAAAATGAACAGATACAATGCATTTAAAAAATATATGGTGTATTTGTTTTAAAGTTTCATAATGTTGAGAGAATATTATTGTATTATCATATTGATATTATTATATTGATCTATTAGTGTTTTATCAATAGCAAGAATTTATAGCAACACTATAAATGATGCACAGAAAATTATATTTAAGTGTTGTAAAAATATATTCCAGAGACCGATTTTAGGACCTTAACAGAAGAATAATTTAGAAGATGCTCAGGTCTGGTAAGTTATTTGTAGCTTCTGCCAGATTAAAGCAACAATTGATACTAAGAAATCTTGGCAAAATCCCAATACATTTACTGATTGCCAATACTAGGTGCGATCTTGCTGATGTTTGTTAAAACAAGCATTGATCTCTGTTTCCTTTCCTACTTTTGCTAAATGTACAAGTGTTCCAAGTCCATAACATGCTTTAGTGATTTCACTTTTCAAATATGTATTGTAAGTGATTAGGGTTACTCAGACATTTTCTTCCAACAGCTTTTCAATCAGAAAAATATTCATTTGTAAAAAAAAAAGAAAAATTATGGGAGAGAAAGCATTTTAGCTACTGCTATTTTGCAGTGTAAATAGTTCTATTCTGTTGTAGGATGGAGTTTTAAGCAAAACCAGGAAAAGATTGCTATACAATACAGCAGCCAGCGGTCAAAGAGTATGCAAGAAGCCCAACTTTAAATCTCCTTATTTAGAAAGCTTATGGTTTAAATGCTCTTGGGAACATAAGAATACTTTAATCACCAGACTTATGACATGTTTCATAAAAGGTGTCTCTGAAGCTCTCTTTTGGGGAAAATATTCTCTTTTTGTAAAAATAAATAGTAACCGTGCCAAAAAAGAAGAAGAAGGAAAAAAAATCAAATAACTCTGTATTTTACTGGTTAAAATATTCAGATGTGTTTTGGATGACACCACTTTTAAGTCTTAAGTCACTAAAAAGTGTTCAATTATACATATAAGAATACATCTGCCCTAGGAAAATGAAAGACTACAAAGTGAGAATAACCAGTAGTTGTTGGACAGGCCATAGGAACAGCAATAACAGCAAGCACCCAGTTTGAAAGTTCTCCCTTAACAATAACAGAGACTTGATGTGATCTGATGAATGTCGAATTCCTTTATTATGCAGTGCAACAATTTCACTAGGACAAGCAGGGAATACTACAAGACAACTTTGCCCTTAGCTGGTGCACCAATCTCCTGCTTTTTAGGCAAGGTGAGGTTCACCAGTCTTCTATGATCCAAGATTTTTGTATTCTCTTGTCTGACACCTTTCCCCCCCACTCCCCCCGATTAGTATCCCTCTTACTCCCTGTTTACAATCATCACATTGTATCACTACAGGGGAGCACAAAGAGCAGAGCCACTCTACAAGGAAGAGCAACTAAGAGTGCCCACAGCACCGTCAGGGCAGTGCCCTTACCAGCTGGGGTGGAATACTCTGTGTGCTGTAATGTCGCTCAGCAACAGCCCCAGAAAAAGCAAGGAGATAAACCAGGCACAGGGTCTACCCAGGGAATCCAGTTCAGAGCAGCAGAAGACAGGACTGAAGGCAAGATATAACATACATATAACAGGCCCATTCAGGAGACAAGCTACTTACAGTGTAGGTCCAAGACTCATCCAGGAGACAGGACCACAAACAGGACAGATACACTTAAGCCACAGCCCAGGCCAAGGGCCTCAGCTTAATTGAGACTCCTGGGACCCAAGGCAGATGGTGTGGGTGGAAACCCCAGGTGAGGCTGGTCAGGGTCATTAAGACCTATGGATATCTTAAGAGCTCTGATAATCACAGCCTTTAAGCTTCTTCAAGCTACCACAATTTAGGAATTCAGCCAAACAAGTGTCTAGTCAAGCTGGACTCAGAAACAAAATTAGCCTAACAGTAGTATCAGGTTTCTTAGCTCAGCATCAACACAGCATTATGTAGACACAAACATGACTTTTGTCAGATCGGTTGTTAAGCTCCAAATGCATAGTTTGTTTACTAGCCAAATTTCTGCTTTTGGTAATATTGAAAACTCTTCAAGTCCAAGGAATGCTAAGCAACAAGGGACTGAGCTTAGGCACAAGGTTTATCAGCTTCCACAAGACAGTCTATGTCCCATTTCTGCTGGAATTCTTATGGGTGAAATTATCAGATTGGCTTCTATTCAAAGCATGGCCAAATAACAGGGAGAGGAATTACTTAGTAATATATACATACATGAGCTTTTTTAAAAAATATTGCAGCTGTCTTCTTGGACAGTAGACGAAAAGAAAGGCTATGGGGAAAGCAGCAAAATCATTTTCAGTCTTTGCTTGAACAGCAAACTGTTAGATGGCCAAAATGTGAGCTCACATCTTGTGAAAGATGTACTGAATGCAATGCAATGTTACTTAGAAATACCATACAAATGCTCTTTTAAAAAGAGGTTGACTTCTTTTCATGCCCAGCTGACTGATACATTTTTGTTTATACACAGCAGAGTTCATTCCAGTTTGAATTATCTGTTATTTTAATCCATCATGGGAAAGAGACAGTCTTCATGAAAAAACTCTGTATGCTGAAAAGAATACAGAAAAAAAGAATAAAAATCTGCCCTCGATTTTCCAGCACAGGGCCTGTCCATTCCTCTGTCTCATACTTCCAAGTCTAATTGTCACCTCTACCACTTAATATTTAGGACATTGGACTAAACACTGTTTTCAGCAATATGTCAAATGTTACCAAGCCACCACAGCTAATAACGTCATACCTAAGGCAGAGACTCAACACACAGAAAAGTCTGAGAGGGGACATTTTTTGTTTTTTAAAATAGACCACTCTATCTCTTGTCATACAGACAAAAAAAATTATGTAAAAGACAGAGGTTTACTTGACAAGAAATCAAGAGAAAGAGCTAGCATCATTTATTATGAAAATAAAAATCTTTAAAAAGCAACATTCTCCTATTAGGCTTTTATTCCTTTTATACTAGAAAGATATTTTATACAAGAAAGACATTGAGGTGCTGCAGCATGTTCAGAGAAGGGCAACAAGGCTGGTGAAGGGTCTGGAGCACAGGCCTTATGAGGAGCGGCTGAGGGAACTGGGGCTGTTTAGCCTGGAGAAGAGGAGGCTGAGGGGAGACCTTATCGCTCTCTACAACTACCTGAAAGGAGGTTGTAGTGAGGTGGGTGTTGGTCTCTTCTCTCACGTAGTTAGCGATTGGACGAGAGGAAATGGGCTCAAGCTGTGCCAGGGGAGGTTTAGATTGGATATTAGGAGAAATTTCTTCACGGAAAGGGTAGTCAAACATTGGAAGAGGCTGCCCAGAGAGGTGGTGGAGTCCCCATCCCTGGAAGTGTTCAAAAACCGGGCAGATGTGGCACTTGGTGGACATGTGACATGGTTTAGTCTAGTCGACTCTTAATTGGTTTAGTGTGGACTTGGTAGTGTAGGTTAATGGTTGGACTGGATGATCTTAAAGGTCTTTTCCAACCTAAACAATTCTATGATTCTATGATTCTATAACATTCTGACCTGACAGAACAAAATGATTGCCAGATAAGAAAGTATTTGTGACAATTTATTACTTCAATTTA